>NW_013665752.1:987289-1006553 GCF_000517525.1 Limulus polyphemus
GTGGTAATGACTAACTCTCTTTCATCTAGCCTTACACTGCTAAATTAGGGACGCCTAACGCAGATATCCCTCGTGTAGCTTTGCGCGATATTAAAAAAAACAAACAACTCATCCTGGTGGCAAAAACTCATTTCTGGAATCCCAAAAGAAAATAGGCGATACCAATCATTTTATGAAAGTTGCTACACTCATCATTCAGAATAAACAGTATTGTCTATAAAAGTTTTCCATCTTTTGTGTTTTTAATAATTCAAATGGGCTTTAATTGTTCTAGTCTTGGTATTTTCTATTTAGACAAAAGTAAACATACATTTTCAGATATCCAAATGTTAGCAGTTTTATAGTCTGAAATTTCTAGTTGAATTAATTATTTCTAAAGATCGAATTTTAAGTGAGTGACTCAAGTGATGAAAAATAGGCTGTTTTAAGATTAGTTGTAGTTTTTTGGGGTTTAAATTGTGCTTAATTTATAAGGAGGGTTCATCGTATTTTATAAGGTTTTAGGTAGTTTATGTCTTTACTTCACCATTGTCTTGTATTTGTTTTAGGTAGTTTATGTCTTTACTTTACTATTGTCTTGTATTTGTTTTAGGTAGTTTATGTCTTTACTTCACCATTGTCTTGTATTTGACTTAGATCGTTTATGTCTTTACTTCACCATTGTCTTGTATTTGTCTTAGATCGTTTATGTCTTTACTTCACCATTGTCTTGTATTTGTCTTAGATCGTTTATGTCTTTACTTCACCATTGTCTTGTATTTGTTTTAGGTCGTTTATGTCTTTACTTCACCATTGTCTTGTATTTGTCTTAGATCGTTTATGTCTTTACTTCACCATTGTCTTGTATTTGACTTAGATCGTTTATGTCTTTACTTCACCACTGTCTTGTATTTGACCTAGATCGTTTAATTAAACCACAAATGGAAAAACGTAGAATATTGTGCCTCAAAGGTGGAATCTGCAACAATCATATCCAGTTTGTTTTTCGTTTCATCCTTTGAGTTTCTGTGAAACTTATAATTATTTTGTAGAATTTGAAACTGAAAGAGTAAAGACGTGACCTTAGTGAATCAAATGTGTATTATATTTCTCCAAGAATCTCGGTTCTGTGTCATTCTTGTCACTAGCGTCATTCCTTCCAACATCGTCTAGTTATACTTATGATCTCCTCTTTCGTTTCTGTCAGTACATAAGTCATGTTATTTCGGAACTAACTAACTTTTGAAAGACGTATTAGAGAACACGCAACTACAACACATGAAACAAAGCCCTCTGTCCAATTACATGTTTCTGCATTTGAAACGCCAATAAACAGCTAATACTTTCAGATAATGGGATGTATTGTGAATGAGAAAAACCTTCGGATCACTGAGTAATAATTTTGGGTTTTAATAATCTGCAGAACCCACTTGTGTTCAGCAAGTGAAATTGCAAGAACGTGTTCATGATATGCTATGGAGAATATATAGTAGGTGAATCAAATGTGTATTTTAGAAAACACGGGTACACTGTAAACAAAGAGCCTCGCCAGGACAAAATATAAACAGAAAAGAAATGAAAAATATCAGAAACGTTTTAACTTTTACAAGACTAGACATACATAAGTCTGATACATCGGAAATTTTCCTACTTTCCACTTTCCGTTTACTGGATCACATTTCAAGAATTATTTTAATTAGAAATTAGTCAGCCTAATTTTTTTTCAAACCGAAAATGATGAGTTTAATTTTTCTGGTACTTTCAAGGTTACAAGGTTACCATCGAAGCGACACCTGTTAGTCCAAGATCATTCCGTGAGACGCTCTCACACTCATTCAGATAACGATCACCAAGTCAATAAGTGCCGACAGTTGTAAATATGACTGTCTCACGCAAGTACACATACTTTATAATATAGAGAAACATACATTTCCATGGACCATATGTTAAGCTAGCAGACAGAGGAGATAGCGACGTCGAAATATGAATACAAAGTAGCATTATACATATTCATCAATTAAGACTACTTTAACGTTTATTTATTGCTCACAGCTTTCGGACCCGGTCCTCAAATAGTTGGGGATTATAGACAGCGGCCTCTATGCTTAGATAATGCAAACGATCAGTTCCTCCTTTTTATTATTTGGTAAGTTAAATTTCTAACGCTTTATCAGCACGTGCATCTCTAGCCTTGAGATTTTCAGATACGGGTTAAAGGTGAGATTTTGGTGAAATAAAATAAAAGCGACACTGATTACCAGAGGCTACTCTATACTCTTGTTCCACTTAACTATGACATTTACAGATGGTTTAAGTCCTGAATTTTGAAGGGTAAAAGAAATGGTTTAACTTTATGACTTCAGTTACTGAATCATTCTATGAAGTAACCACTGTTGTTGATCCAAATCTAAATCTTGTTTATAACAAATCACGTTTTTTAAAGTAATCCTTCGTGAAATGATATTACCCAAGTGCCAAAACTGTGTAAGATTTGCACTTATAACAGAGGTAGGGCATTCGGTGTAATTTAATTTAAATTAAGACTTATATATTACCTAATATCACCTAGGTTATTTACTTGTCAAATGATCGAAAAAGTTTCTAAAGGATGATAGAGCATACTTTAAGGATATTTTGAAGCTTTGCATAAACCTTTTTGGAATATCAAATGGTCCTCCTAATTTATGTGATAAAGAGAAGTTAAATGTTAAGTTATGGACAGTTGTTTCTTAATATTATAATTATAAAACCCTATGAGTGAAAGTAAAGAGAAAACGCAATAATGTATCAACCACACTGCATCTGTTATATCTAATACCAGAGTGGTCTTTCACCCAATATCAGGATTCACCAGATCGGCTGAAATGCAACAAACATGAGTGGTCTAGACGCTATTTTTATCATCAACTGCTTGAAGAACAAATGTTTCGGTGTGAACTAGATGAAGAATGTAAAATGTAGTTTTTATCAATTACATTTAACTTATTACACACATCATAATTATTTATCGAATTATTTATTTATTTCAACATCACATTGTTTAATAATAATATTATTCATTTAACTTCAGTTAACACTACTTGTCATTTAGAAGAACTGACGAAACAGTAAGCCATTCTTTTGTTTTCCCGGAGAGGGACAATGACAGCGTCAACTGGAGAAGGGTACTTTTTTTTCTACTGAGGGGAATAGAGCCCTCTAGCCCCCCCCCCCAGTGGCCCAGTGGTATGTCTGTGGACTTACAATGCTAGAATCCGGGTTTCGATACCCGTGGTGGGCAGAGCACAGATAGCCCTTTGTGTAGCTTTGTGCTTAACTACAAACAAACAAACTAGAGCACTCTAAGTCTGGAAACGCACCATTGACTCACCGTAGTCATTTTTAGAACTTTCGTATGAAAGTTGAGAAGAATCTAATAATAAGTCAACCATCTATGTCTGTTACATTCAGTGCCCACGAGGAAGATGCGAGTATACGGTGGGTTGAGGATTCGTAGTTAATCATGACTGCGCATATGGGTGTATAGTTTTTGAGAGGAGATATTGTTGTAGTCGGGCGTAATAAATGTCGTGTGGCGAGATTTTTAGTTAATTTTATTGATTTATTTGTTTTATAAAAGTTACTAAAGAAGCTGGACACTTTTTTCTGAGCTTTAATTTGCCTGTGTAGGGTTTTGATCGACAATGTAACTACTTGTCACCCTATATGCGAGCAGTAGCGCCACGGAGAAATTTTTATCACTCATGTATTTACTGACCTTTCGAGAATGTTTTCGGAGCTGTATGCCAAAGCGAGGAAATAAAATCGTATAGCAAAACATCAAACAATAATTACAAAGATGACTATCTATAACATAGTGAATAACGTCAGAGCAGCACGCCTGTACGAGGTTACCTAATCAGCATTACACTACACGCAAGGCTACCTATATGCTATTGTCAAAGTTCGCAGAGTCGACGTACAAAGAAACTCTTCATCCAAAACATAATTGTTAAGAAACTGCACATGTTTCAAGAAATTATGTACATATAGCTCGGACAAAGCATGACTCAATGGTTAGCATGCCGGACTGTGGATTTGCGGGTCGAGCGTTTGCGTCCCATTGCTGAAAAAAAAATGGAAAATCGTAATGCGTACTTGGTGGCTGTGAGTCCGTTTTATTTCCACTATTCGGTTAGACAAGATGAGTCCAAAAGTTGGCGGTGGGTACTATTGATTAGCTACCTTCTCTCTATTATATTAATTCATAATTATGGACAATTAATGCAGTATATGCAATAGCTTGAGTAGCTTTTCGCGAGTATCTGAAAACAAACAAACAAAAACAAGATTATTCACAAAGATCTTGCCCATGCAAAGAAAATACATCACGAGTATACATTTTAACTGCTTCCAAGATACGTTGGTGAGAGATATATAACCTGCAGAAAACTGTACGAAAACTACATTTTACTTGAAAGACGCAAGTTTGTTAGAATATGCAACTGGCTTTGGTCTGCTTGAATGAATGTGGCAAGAAACGAGAGACTTGCAACCGACCATGATGCCATAAAGACTTTCCAATATGTTACAAAGAAAAATTGCCGCAAATGCATCATATAAGGAGAATTTAAATGTCACAAAATACAAATAAACCAAAGATGAACTCTGTCTACTTTCAAGATAATGTATTTACACCATTTATAGGAAACGGTACTTCTGCACTTATATGAGTATGGACGCCCAGAAGGTATGGCTACATTAGGATAAATCCTCAGCTCACACATCTAAGTCCACGTCGGAGTTCCTACGAACCGTGGAGAATGAAGCCGGCATTCATTCTACCCCTACTTTGAAATATCTATGATGACACCTAATTGGACATCCATTAACTTCTGTACATTTGAGTTACTTAGATATACTCTTGGAAGTTGACATCCACAAGCAGTGGAGAGTCTGTGGAAAGTTTGGCAAGAAGTATGGTCAACGATTAACCTTGTCGTCCTTCGCAGAAGCTTGTTACAAAAGAAAGTTCGATGTCGTGCATTATTGCATAATCGTGGCCATTAGACTGGGCACTATCAAGAATGAAGAAAGTAACTCCAAGGATAACACGGAACCTCAAATAACGTAAAATACAAGACAATGGTGAAGTAAAGACATAAACTATCTAAGTCAAATACAAGACAATGGTGAAGTAAAGACATAAACGACCTAAAACAAAACGTAGCAGAGAGGGAGGGAACACTATAACATGTCATCTGTCTTTGTCAAGTGATTCTCAAAGTAAAATTTAACGGAGTCGTTTGTAATGACAAACCGTACATATCAAACTCACACTGCAGTATAGAGAAACTGGGACTTTTAAATACTTTTACTTTTTCTGATAGGGATAAAAAAAGGCTACAAAGTCTGGTGATTCTAGAACTGATTCTTCTCTACTTCACAGCACCCCATATGTGAGAGAATAGCATACCCAAATAAAAGATTTAAGAGCTGTCTATGCAAACATGCAGTATGAAGTTTCTTAGCTTCTCTTGGGTATCAAACTATACTGTTACCCCATTGAAATATCTTCTTCTGTAAACGTATATTATTATTTTAGAAGTAAAGATGACACTGTTTGATTAACATTTAATTCAGGACACATCTTGTGTATCCATACATTTTCTTTAGTGCGGAGCATTTCTTTACTATCCGCACTTCCCAAGATGTTAAAGTGTTTTGAAGTGACATTTGTGTCACAGTCCTGTAAACAGATGGACGACTGGGTATATTGTTCTAAATGAAGTTTTTATTGAATGAATAAAGGTATCTATAAGTAAAATATATATACCTCCAAATCATGGAACGCCAAGTGTTAGTCTTCTTGAAACACAATTGGTAGATCTATCCAATCAGCTTCAACCACTTTATGAAGTATAAAAATACATGAAAATAACAGTTTATGTTGTAAACCGTCCCAAATAAAAATAAATAGCGATCCATAATACCATGTTTATCAATAGAACTTATACTGCTCAAAATTGCAGTTCTCTACTGTCTTTTGTCAATTGCTTTATGTGTATTATGTCTCACCTGCTGTAGTTGTTGTTTTTTTCTATCGTATATACAATATTTTTATTAAAGCATATAATTATTCTTTCAACCTCTGTGTTTCTCTTGGAAACATTTAAGAAATGACAGTTGAATTCACCTTATTACATATATCTGAAGTTCAGGAAAAGATTAATGTTAAATACAGGTTTAAAAAACTAACTTTCTAGTTTCTAATTTCATTGCGTTTATAAAAGTGCTTGCTCCTAGCCCATTTTCCAATTTTGTACCCAAGTACAACAATAAAATCAAAATAAATGAGAAGAGTTAGTTGATAGAAACTGATTTATAATAAGGTAAGATTATTATACAAGAATCAACTATGAGAATATAACCTGATCAAGAAACATATTGAGAAGAAACGGTCCATGATCGTAAAAGGAGCAAGTAAAATGGAAAGATCCAACAAATGGGAAAACTAAATAAAAATGTGCGAAGGAACTAATATTCAAAATGAATAAATCAGCCAAAGCAGTTGACACGGACAGAGAAAGTATCAGATATTGAGTTATACTCAATAATGTTCTCATGAGAGTAAATAAGACATTTAAGCGGATATAGCAAATGCTTCATGTTCAAAGACCTGAAATGGCTTCATTAATACTCTTATATACATAATAATGTTAAGGTAAATGACAAAAAGTAGACTTGAAGCCAGTTGATCGATCAAAAGGTTCGAATGAATTATAAGAAGGAAGATTAGCTTGGGTAGAAACGTGAGAGAGAAAATATCTCAAAGCTTTTACTTAAAAGTTTGGAAGCAGGCTTACGGATATGTTTCGAATAGCTAGAAAAGCCAAAAGGAATGAAGCTGTGTACAGACCTAATTTTGAAGAAGTAGAAGCTTTTAAATAAGGTTTTTTAGTCTTTCAGTGAAAGTATTCAACACGGATAAGAAAGCAAATCATAAATGATTCCACATTATCTTAGATAACATAAGATAAAAAGGATGTTAACAGAATTAAAGCCAGAGAAGAAGTAAGTGCTCATGCACAGTCATCCTCAGATAATGCTAGGCTAGGTGATTTATTCTTTAGACAGATTAATGGTTTAGTTCTGGGGTGTCTTTTGTTCCCCTCTCCCATTATGTGAATTGTATATGTTACAATTTGAAATTGTTGCATTAAATAATTCGAATTTTAAATCTTTGGTGTAGTTAAGATATGAGGGTGACACGTTTTTTTGGTGTGACGGAATGGCAACAGCACATTAATGAAGTTTGAAGGACATCTTATTTGGTTTGTTCTACTATTCGTTTTTCGCATAAGATTGAAAAATGGAATCGGTTGAATGTTCTGAATATAACAGTTAAACAGGATAAGTGGTTTCTATCAACGTCCATTTAGAGAAAACACTTTCCGTTGCCATGACACCACACAACAGATCGGGTCACCAGTGGCCACAAAACCTATCCGTTTTTCCACGTTTCTTTTTAGAGCTCTACAAATTTGTACTTGATTTAAGACTGAAGTTAATTTTTTAAAGTTTGTAACAAGGGACAAACGCTATGATCCTCAGATTATTGGTAGGTTGTATAATAAGCATAGCAACAAATTTAGAATGCCACTATGTACGAGGTTACAAGAAAATTGTAAGGTTGATGACATGAGTGTTTGTTTTCTATAAATTCAAGAAGGTATGTCAACAAGAATATGTAACGTAATAAAGATATAAATATAGATTTTAGTGTAAAATCCTCTCCTCGTTGTAAGTTAGAAAATTATCTCACGTCTTATAGATAAAACAGAAAAAAATTATAACTAAAGTACATATAAAATTCCTTGTTTCTATTATTCAGTTTATAATGGCTAAACGTGTAGAAACCTGAAATTTAGAATTACGAAACAGGCAAATGCAGTAGACAAATGTAAAGTAAATGAACCGGCTTTGAAGGAAAATGTGGCAAGCACATTTCATGTTATAGAAAAGAAACGTTTTAAATTTATTAATCAGATTGAGTTTAAGTGGGAACTTAATATTACAAAAGCGGTAAAAACTGGAAAAAAAACATTTTATTTCAACTAAATATTTTGGTGCAAGTGTTGTGGAAGTGAAGTACTGAGATTGATTTTTAGCTTTTCTAAGATGTAGATATTTGTGTTCGATCTAGAGATGGCGCTGAGAGTGTAATGGTATTTTTGAGAACTATAATGGACTGCAGCTGCCTGTGATTAGAAAGGGGTGAAGTTCCTGTTTCTATACTTAGACCTTCAGTACAGAAGCCAAAATGTAGTCCACTTTCATTCAATTAGCATCTGCAGTCCATTAAAGTTCCCAAACGATCGGTGTAATGCTATGTTTATGTAAATATAATATTATGTATGTGTATAAATCAGTATCTTACTTTTAGCTATTACTCCTGATGACGGCGGTTTGGTGCGCTACAGAAACATGTAGCCTTTTTGAGGGTTGCACCTGGTTCTTAACAAATCAAATTTTATTGTGAAATAATCCGACGTTGTGTATGCATTGTTAATGTTCTAGATATAAAACTTAATATCCATTTCTAGTAAAATAGATATATAATATTTCTTCTATTTCTGACGTGTTGGTTAAGGCGCTGGACTCGCATTTTTTGGGTCGCGTGTTCGAATTCCTTCACTGAACATGCTCGCTCCTCAGCCGTGGTGGCGTTACAATGTAATGGTCAATCCCACTATTCGATTAGAGTAGCCCAAGAATTAGCGATGGGTCGTATTGATTAGTTGCCTTCCCTCTAGTCTATACAGGTATATTTCAACGGTTTAATTGCCTTGGCAAATCGATTACTGACTGTTTTACGAACGCCAAACCTTTCGGGTTACCACAAATTTTGGGCAGTCTAGCTTTTCCTAATGGTGTCTTAGTCATTAGCAGCTTCAAAGACCGATCACTTGACATGGAATATGGAACTGTGATTTTCCTACAACTTTGTTTTGATTGAATAGAGGAACTAAAGAAAGCACAGTTCTCTCTATGTTCGTATTTGTGCAATTTGTCTTTACTTCACCATTGTCTTGTATTTCTCTTAGATCGTTTATGTCTTTACTTCACCATTGTCTTGTATTTGTTTTAGGTAGTTTATGTCTTTACTTCACCATTGTCTTGTATTTGTCTTAGATCGTTTATGTCTGTACTTCACCATTGTCTTGTATTTCTTAACCTAATATGCCACTGAGCAGCTGCAGGAATTGAAATTTGAAGACCTTCCCAGATGCAAGAAAAAAAACAACAACAACAACAAGAAACTTGTCTCAACAGCTCATGAACCTTATAGTTTTGCTTCAGTAACAATCAACGCCTTAAAATTAATACTTTATCTAATTTGCATATTGTATTTTTTACAATTCTACACTTGCAGAGTTTTGAAAAGGACTGGGTGAGGTAAATAGTGCTACTAAGGTATTATCTGAGGTGGACTGTCTCACTAAAGTAGCATAGGTGGATTGAGTTACTGAGGTTGTACGGGTGGATAGTTCAATAAGATGATGAGCTCAATGTAAAGTGTCTCAACAAGTGATTCTTTAGTCTTCATTTCTATAATTAATATATTGTTTAAAATCTATTTGTCCTGAAAAGGCCACTTATTTAAATCTCTAAAAAATATAAAATAATTTGATGTTTAGCTTTATAATTTGATTTGCTTCATTAAAGTTTAGTTTTAAAAGAGCTATGTAAATAACTATATTTAACTACTACTATTTAATAACATTATAATCTTACCTTTCTTTAGACATTTTCACAGATCTTTGTCTAGAGCTTGTTTCCTACTGGGTGAAACTATTTGCATATAGCTTAAAAGCTAAAGTCTCAATAAACCCTGATTGTCAAAAAGGACCATATACTACTCTAGTAACTAAGTAATATTCTTAGCATTCTATCTGCAATAGATGTGTCATCAAACAGTTGCTAAATACCTAATGACCAGTGTCATTAACACACATACAAATGGTATGGACTCCTTCAAGTCTATTAGTTATTTTATTCTGACTCATCACCGACACCCCAATGGCAAACTGACAAAGCTTGACACTCCTGTAAAAACAAATGACTTATTCATCCAAAGCTAAAATAAGTAATGCTTTGGCTTCTATAAAACTGGCAGACTAAAGATTGTTGACAAACCAGATATTGTATTTCCCTATCTTTCAAAACCTCACTTTAACACACTATAACATCTAAACTTGTTAGTTTAACAAAGTAACAAATAAATTTTTCATAAGTGAACATAATTTATAACCAAAAACGCTTGTGTACAATTGTTGTGATTCATGGAGTTCTGTAGTAAATAAATTCATTTTGCTATATACAGTTGACAATCATAACATTAATAGTTTTTGTTAAAAAAAATTCTTGACAACTTATTTCAATTTTGCTATTTCTTTCAACAAAAGATATGGTCTACAAGAAATACAACACATTTAATGTTTATCATTCCAGAATACGCTTTACAGCAATAATGTAAAGTCACAGAACTTTCAACAAAAGATATGGTCTACAAGAAATACAACACATTTAATGTTTATCATTCCAGAATATGTTTTACAGCAATAATGTAAAATCACAGAATTGAAAAATACTAAACATATTGAAACATTTATTAACAAGTATTAGATATACTAATATATTATTTATGAAAACTAAAAACATCTTAATTAATAAAATGCTGGATTGTCTCATTCAAATTAGTTTTCATACAACTTTTGTACATTTTATTAGTGTTATTTGTTACTTTCAGTTAGAGTCTATATTTTTCATGTGAATACTGTGAATAGTGAAAACAAACACTGAATTTATTACGAGAATTTTTAATACATCCTACTAAAATCATGTTACTATATAAATATACGAATAAAAGATTCAAACATGTGCATCATAGACAAACATGATGATTTTGTGACCCCAGCATTATCCTTTGTTCACATTATGTCTTCAATGCAAAATAAATATGCAAGATTTCGGTTTGTAGCTTCAGAATATCGAGTTTATAGACTATTTCAAAACAGATATTTTCCTCACATAGATATAGAGGTTTCTGAACCAATGCGACAGTAACGTGTGATGGATTGTCTTTCACTTCATTTATACTTTATACAAATATCATCAAGTATATTAATTATTAGTTAGAAATCAGTGTTATGTGATTTTTGTATATAAAGCTAATGTTTCATCACAGCCCAATATGTTTCAAACAAATATCATTAATATATAAGTGGAATCACAGTCTTAACAAGTACCACATATACCGAAACATTTATCAACAAAACTTCAAGTATTAGATGCACTAATATATTATTTACAAAAACTATAAACACCTTAGTTTATAAATACTTACCAACAGCCCATTGTAATAATATCTATGGTATATGCTTGTTCTAGTATGTGATTAGTCAAATAGAATAAATAATAAAAAATAGAACATTCCTCAAAGTGATTCGAGCTAATATGACTATAGAAAGTTTATTGATTTAGAAATTCTACAAAACATATCATGTACTTGAAAGTCATAACTAATTCTGCTTTAAATTACTACTTTCTTGTAGATTAAAACTACTATTGTTTACAAATAGAACTTACCTAAATCCATACATAGTCGAACTTCATCCAGTTGTAATTGTTTAGACACTTAAATCGACCATAAGAATACAGTCAGCTATGCAATCATGATGTCAGAAAAACAGTGAAGTTCAAGAAGTCTTAATATAAGTGTCAGTTATGCAATAATATTGTAACTGTCTAGTACCATATTTGTAAAAACGAAACATTATATGTAAAGAAAACATTTCAGGGTGTATTATATATCATTTAGAGAAGAGAAAACAATAAAAATAATGAATCAATGAAGTGTTTTATACATAAAAAAAAGAATAACTGTAATAGAGGCTATACAATAATATTTTCCTTGTTGAAATAATGGATAAATTAAGATATTATGTGTGAAAAACTGACATATGTACTATACTATTTTATAGTAGTTGTCTCATTAAAAGAAAATGTTTACCCGTATGCAAAACGTTTATGACACATGCAAGTTAATTATTACCTGGAAACACAAACAGCTATATTAACTATCTTGTTCAAATAATAGGTTTATTTGCAACTTTTGAGGACACATTATTAAATATTGACTACAATGTTGATGACATAATGACGTATTGAGACACCCTACAATGAGCTCATCATTATATTGAACATATCCACCTAAAGAACCTGAGTAACACTGTCCGCCTATCGTACCTTAGTAAGACTACTCATTTATAGTGCCTTAGTAGTACTATCCACCACACACCCCGTCTTTTTCAGAACTATGCAAGAGAATAATAGTAAAAAGTACCAGATGCAAGTTGAATGATACTGAAGCAAAAACTATAGAGTTGGTGACATGTTGATGTCTATTGATCTACATTACCATGTGGTGGTTAGCTCATGAACTATCTATACATTCATCATAGATGACTTCTTCATGACAACCTCTGTTCTAGTAATGCATCCTCTGGTACCGCTTCATGGAACTATGATGTCACCCCTCCTCAGAAATAACCCCACCATCTGATGCCATTTCGTGAAACTATGACGTCATCGTCTATGGTGCCACTTCATGGACATCTTTACTCCCACCTTTCTCCATGAGGTAGCCAGTCAGCAAGAGGTGTCTGAAGTGCTCTCCTAACTACTAACAAATGTGATTTATAATTATCCACTTAGCTCTATCAATAGAATGAGTGGATTATGAAAATTATTTTACTATCTTCATTTCAACCTGACTACAACCCATTACTAATCAAGCAATGTAAAGTTCGAGATAAGTTTGTGTACACTTAATTAATTTGCTAACTTTTGCCAAATGCATGGTGTGGCTTTCATGGTTTTATACATTTTGTATGTTTCTTCCATAGAAAAACTAACTAAAAAGTTTAAATGAGCTTCTGAATGTAATAAAATTACAGTGTTTTTCCTGTGATTAAAATTCATAGTGTAGAAAGTTTGAGATTTTTTAATTATTCTAATTTAACAACCCACTGTATCAAATTAATAAGTACGTACAAAGTTTTCGACATATTATAGATTTCAGATTGCAAATAGTTGAATGGATACGCCTCCTACAGTCAAACCTGTAAGATCTGTAACCATATTTTTTATATATATAAGTGTATGAATCATACAAAAATAATTTACATTTCTTTAGTCACAATAATAATATATAGCAAATTGTCATTTTAACAAAAAACTACGAACTATATGTGTTCTGTCAAACGCCGGGACTCAAACCCTGCATTTTAGGGTTGTGAGTCCACGGATACAACGCTGACTCACCGGGAGACTTTATATATGTGTCTATGTGTGTATAAGTGTATTAACCATACAAAAATCATGAAGTGCTTTTGCCACAATAAGCTGTTGCTTTTATGCTTTTGTATTTTAGTTACATGATGCCGATAATGAGTGTTGTTAGTAAAGAATGCCTAAAGTGCCAGAGGACACAAAAGATGGCATAACTACAATTCAAGTTAGTTTCTTTAAATACTCTGATATCAGAAAAAAACTGTAAATACACCACTAAGTGCTTTCGTTACTTCCTAGTATATCTAAACATACTAGAAATATATATATTGTAATTCATAAAACAATGAATCATAATGACTGTCATCAGAAAACGTAGCTAATTATACCATTAACCACTTTTTCTGTTATACTTTACCCTGGCTGGACAGCAGTAAGTCTTCGGATTTACAACGCTACGATCAGCGGTTCGATTCCCCTTGGTTGACACAGGAGGTAACCCTATGTGGCTTCGCTATGAGGAAACTACACATACACACCGTTATATTATTTTCTGTATCTTATTAGCAAATTATTTTAGTAATATACAAATTGATTAATTTAATATCAAAATATTATATACCACGTATGTAGAATAAAAATAATGAAGTAAATACACACAATAATAAGAGGGAAATGCAACATAAAACAAAGTATATATATATATATATAAGACCAACTTGAGAGTTTGTATATTCTAAATATGTATTATACCTGTCTGTATTTATCGATAGCTAGTTACTTATATATATTTTTATTTATTTAATTAATTGAATTACTTTAAACTTAGGTAATGTTTTTTGGATTGTTGAAAGAAAATAATAGTTTGGCTACTTCACAAAAAGGGAAATAGTGAGAGTAAAGGGAGAATTTAGACAACAACACCTTTATCAAATGTTTTGGGGGGGGGGGGAAATATTAGCTTTCCGGATTGATCTCCCGCCAAATAGTTTTTCCAGTGTGGTGGGCACAAACATCAATTTAATGAACCATAGGGAAGCTCCATAATAAATTGTATAGTTTTTGTTATTTTTTGGAATGTTAAGGCAGTCAGGATGACTAGATAATTCATTATAGAAATAGAAAGGATGGAATATTAATACTGGGTTTTTAGTGAAGTATTAATTAGTATTGGAATATTAAAAATAGTTAGATAATTCACTGTGCAAACATAAAAGTTGTAATATCAGTTATTCTCTAAAACTATTATTAACTACAGAAGCTATAGCGAGGCATGCTTCCATTCATTACACATTTTGAAACAAAGTTTTGATTGAAAATTTTATATGGTTAGAAATATATTGAAATGGCACAAGTATTTTTCTTGAATTTCGTGAATGTAGGCAATAACAGCTTCAAACATCGTTTTCAAAATACCACAAGTGAATAAAGTTATTGTTTCACCTTAATGAATCTCAAGAAAGTTACCAAAAGTTACAACTTTGCAACTCATTATTAAGAAAATTAATTTATTTGAAAATTAAATTTGAAATCCACCCTACAGGCGACAGTCTAAAATTTTCAAAACTTATTAAAATAAATCTGTTGTCTTTACCCATCATTACTAAAAATAATTATAGAGTATAAATAAAATTCTAAATCTAAACGATAAAATAATCAGAATATTGAAATAAATATGCTTATTAAAATTGTTATAAGTTGAAGAGAAAAACTTTGTAAACGTTTACCGTTTTGAAAATGAAGTAATTTCGAAGAATACCAAAAGTTAAATAATTCCAGGAGAGGGTTTTTTATATATGACATAAAGGAACATGAATCTTCCAGATAGATTGAAGATAAGCCAAACAAACGTTGATATATTTATTGACAAATATACTGAAAGCTGTTGGTTGAAGGTTCTTTAACACAAAGCTACACAATGTGTTATCTACGCTCTGTCCACTGCTGGGAATCTCGACCCGGATTTTAGCTTTATAAATTTGTAAACTTCCCACTAACCCACCGAGGGACAAATATGGGAAGAATATAATTTTTTGTCAGAAATTTTACGAGTAAATTATAATTATACATTATCTGTGAGGCAACAGGAGCTTTTTGTAGTTTGCCTGTTTCTCATAATTAAGACTATTTATCATTAATTGTAATTATTATTAAAAAATCCTTAGCAAATCTGCTAGTAGAAGTTATTAAACAAATACAATATACAAAAGTTTAATTTAAAGTAATTTTAAATAAAAAAAAATTCCAAATGTAGAAATGAAGACTTTAAGTATTATATGAAATAATAATTTTAATTGCATAAGATGGGATTAATATAAGAAAGACCTATAATAATCCAGTTTCGGAACTGACCTTAGACAATGACTAGATTGAATACTTTATTGTTAGCAAATAAAAAACGCCGGTAACATATCTTTGCAATACTTTATGTGAATACATTATACTTATTTTCTGTCAGTTATAAAAAACTCTTGTCTCAAGTTATTATGTGGTCTAGTCTATGATATTTTTAGTCTTTGTGTTGAAAAGAATATTTTAAGCCTGTAAAAGAAGTTGGGATCAGTGTATTTTTGCAAGACTTAAATAATAGTAGCTAATTCTGTATGTTTCGTTGTTTCGAAGTTTGATGTTTTTGAATTTTTCAGTTTTCTTTTAAGTAATACATTGTGTATGTTGAGATATGGCAAATATTTTCCATTTCAAAATTTAGTTATTACTGTTCAAAACCTTGGACTGTACAAAATTAAAAACATAAACATGTGAATAAGTGCTATCATTATTTTTCAATATTTTTACATTAAGTAACTTCATTTATAAGGTATAATATGTTTTACTTTATTTACTATATGACCCCTAGTGGCACAGCGGTATGCTGCGGAATTACAACGCTAGAATCCGGGTTTCGATACCCGTGGTGGGTAAAGCCCAGATAGCCCATTGTGTAGCTTTGTGCTTAATTACACACAAACAATTTACTATATGTTTTTTTTTCAGTGTAGGTTTATGTGCTTTAGTAGTCTTTTTATGAATTCTAATTCTTCAAGAAAAGCGTTTAAGAATTTTCTTTATTTTGCATTTGTGGTATTCTCAGGTGAACTGATTTCCTTACAAGAATAAGATAGAAATTCAAATAAAATCAGGATCGAAGAAAATTTGTTGTGTTATCTGAATCTATCAACTTTACCGTGTTTATAAGTTACGTGAGAAATAAACATGTTATTACAACAGAAAACAGTGTGTGTATACCTTCTTAAATAAACATGTGAGTAGTCGCTTCTGCTTAACCAGTGACTCCGCCCTCAGCTTTTCTACCTTCGAGGTGAATCTTTGCAGAACCAGTCTTGACGAAATCCGAGTAGGAAAGACGTATTTTAAGCTCGCATTTAACCATCGAAACCATTGGTTACCACGTGGCCAAACACTTAATATCTTCAAATTCCAGTGTCTTTTCTCCAACAAATGAAATAATCTATCTATCTTTTCACCAACACAGGAAGTGATACTTGATCCGAAAAATGGAGAGAGAGAGAGAGACAGAGTCACACATGAATGGAGAAACACCAACTTTTCTTTTATTAGGCAATGCTAGAAAATCCTACATAGACATGTTGTAAACCTACCAAGAGCTAAAAGCTCGAACCATTTCAAATTTTCCATATCTTATCAACAAAAGAAATGCTCAAAACCTTTTGCATCAGATGAGATTTGCCTCAAATACAGTTTTATAATGAATTTGAGCAATGTATACTGTTTATTAAGGTATTGTAACAATAACATAACTTTATGGCGTGACAAAGAATCTAAATTACTGAGTTGCACCATACAGATTATTCAGAATTTATCTAAAATCGTATCATAAATAATATGTTTTTGTATGTTAGCAGTCAGCTCATTAAAACCAGAGGATTGATTCTGATATACACTACTGTACACATACAAGTATGTTTGTTTTTTTACAGTTTAAAAGTGACTTCTCCAGGGAGTTGCATATTCCGTAATTAATTACAGGTGCGCACAAAGAGATATATTTAGATATAAGATATATTTTCTTAAGAATAGAAAACTCTAGTATGAATACATACCCGGTGTGTCAGTTTTCTTCTTTGTATGGGTGTAATACGCTTTAAACTATTTAAGTTTAAACTAACTTTTTTAATAATAACGCCTCAGTTTATTTACCGCAACATAAGAAAAGAAGTATTTAAAATCATACATGTTGAGCTATTTTCATAACAAAAGTTATACGTCTGGTCCAGTGTTGTTTAAATCCCTTCTAGCGAGCTAATTTTAATACGTTCTGTACATTTCGTTGTCTTCTGCATATTTTTAATCTAACAGAGAAATCTCGTGTTAGCTTATTAAACTTTTCTTGCATACAAGTTATGATTTAACCCAACTTTCGACATCAGTGGTGCTTCATGCAGAATAACTCCTCAGTTATTCAACGGTACGTCTGATAGCTTATAACGCTAAAACTGGGTTTCGATACTCGTGGTGGGTAAAGCACAGAAAGACCGTTGTATAGCTTTGAGCTTTACAACAAACAAACAAACATGCAGAGGGAGTGCGTGTAAGAGGCTTGGGAAGACTTAGCCTCCCCAAATAAACTGTTTCTCACAGGACATTACTTACACTAACCCAAAGACATTATACAGTATTTGTGGTGAGAGAGAGCGCTCAAAAAATGATGTTTGTGACAGATGGGGATGTTTGGGAGTACGAACTGTTTGTTTGGAATTAAGCACAAAGCTACACAATGGGCTATCTGTGCTCTGCCCACCACGGTATCGAAACCCGGTTTCTAGCGTTGTAAATCCTCAGACATACCACTGTGCCACTGGGGGCGAGTACGAACTGATTAGAGTTACTGTATTTCCAAAGCGAAGAACTGGGAATTTTATTTTTTACTATGGAGTGACACTGTAGCAGCTCTGAAACAGTTTAAATCTGCTGCATAAGCTCATATTTATTGAATCGCATTTTATAACCCTAATCAAATTTATTAAAAGCTTATCTATCTAATAAAAATGAAGTAAAAAAATCGCATCTAAATTGTTTGAAGCTATTCAAAGTAAAAGAAGTATAAAAAAAACGCATTTAAATTGTTTGAAGCTATTCAAAGGAAAATAAGTAAAAAAAAAACGCATTTAAATTGTTTGAAGCTATTCAAAGGAAAATAAGTAAAAAAAAAAATCGCATCTAAATTGTTTGAAGCTATTCAAAGGAAAATGTTGCTTTTAGTTATCTGTTGACCTACATCACCATATGGTGGTTTGCTGGCTAACTATCTTATCATCATTAACTTCATCATCCTAACCCTGTTCTAATAACGTGCTCTCTGGTACCATATCATGGAACTATGACTTCTTCATCTCTGGCGCCACTTCGTGTACGGCTTTACCCTCTCTCCTCTTCCTGAGGCAGCCAATCAGCGTGCGGTGTCTGAAGTGCTGTCCTAACTACTTTGTTTTTTTACTTAAACGAAAAAATTCTAAAATATTTCTTATTTACTAAACTAAAAACAATTAGTAAAATTTATTTTTCTTAATAACGTTTAGACCGAAACAATGATGTATTTTTCATTTGATAATTGATACTAAATACCAAATTAGGAGATAATTTTCATATGATTGCTTTTGATTAGTCAATAATGATAAAAAAACCTTTCTTTTGATTACTAGGGCTACGCCAAAAACAGTGAGAATTTATACCTGCTATGCGATGTAAAACATTTTGAGGAATGTTTCGTTATTTATGTTAAAACAACATTCCCGAAAAATATTTCTGTTTGTGTTTGTTTGTTTTTCGCGCAAAGCTACACGAGGGCTATCTTCGCTAGCCATCTAGAGGGAAGGCAGATAGTCATGAGAACATTTTATGTTTGCCTAATGGTTCTAAATTGAAAATACCGAAAAGTTTGTTTGTTTGTTTGTTTTGAATTTCGCGCAAA
>NW_013665752.1:1007553-1015934 GCF_000517525.1 Limulus polyphemus
TATAGCTAAATAAATAAATTTTACAACTATTAGCCCCCAGTGGCACAGCGGTATGTCTGCGGACTTATAACGCTAGAAACCGGGTTTCGATACCTGTGGTGGGCAGAGCACAGATAGCCCATTGTGCATAAATTCAAACAATACAACTGTTGTGATTTACTGTTTTCATATCAATAATTAATCCTTATACATCCTGGAAAGGCTTAATGCTTTACAAATTAAAATCAGATTTACTGTTTTCATATCAATAATTAATCCTTATACATCCAAGAAAGGTTTAATATTTTACAAATTAAAATCAGATTTACTGTTTTCATATAAATAATTAAGCTTTATACATCCTAGAAAGGCTTAATACTTTACAAATTAAAATCAGATTTACTGTTTTCATATAAATAATTAAGCTTTATACATGCAAGAAAGGTTTAATACTTTACAAATTAAAATCAATATTTGAACTAGGCGTGTCAACCACACATATTTTTACAAACAATTTGCAGTTTTCTACTTCGGTGACCCCACTGTACCATCATAATGTTAGTTAGTTTACACCATTCGTAGGTTCTTTCTTTTACTTTATTTACTATACAACATTTTCAATCAGACTGTATAATTAAGCCTAATTTCTCGACTACAATATTTGCGAAGTAGTAAATATCTGCTATCTACAATGATTGCACTGGCTACCCAGACTTTTTTAGCACCAGTGCTTCCTGCAACGGTTCGGGATTCATTCACTTATATAAAACACTAATTGTTTTAAGCAGATATTGTTAATATTTGTTAGATAAATCACAGACTTAATGAGATTGAAACAAATAATAACAACATACTGTTTACAAAAGCGGATGGTGTTTCTATAGACGGACAGTGTTACTTTACTTCTGCAGGACTGCATACAGAATTCAATTTGTCTTAAATTATTTTATATGTGTTTTACAAAGGCAGAGGGGTGTTTCTATAGACAAGATAGTGTTAATAATACATTTAATGTACAGATAACATAATTATAACTCTCACTTCTATAATTATTTTGCATGGCACACTTTTGCATTTTCTGGCATTTTATACGTAAAGCACCTATCGCTAATTCATTAGTTTTCATTTCTATAACTAATGTATTGTACAGCGGTATGTCTGCGGACTTACAACGCCAAATACCGGTTTTCGATACCCGTGGTGGGCAGAGCACAGATAGCCCTTGTGTAGCTTTGTGCATAATTAAAAACAAACAAACAAACAAACAAACTGTTATATATGTTCAGTTTGTATGTGGCTCCATCTGTGGGTATCAATCCAAGATGTTATATTTGTATTAATATGTCATTTATTACTATTTAATGTCTTAAATTAATATTCAAGTCAGATATTGTACCACTGGGGGCCATATATAACAGTATGATAACTTACTTATATTTAGCAGCAAAAACAATCTTATTTCTTGGAAAACATGCGCTGACTGATTAGATGTGGATATTATTACATGTATATTTATTAACCGTAGTTATCAAATGTTAATTAGATATTAATTAATTTCATTTTGCACGTTTAATTAATTTACACATTAATCATTCAATTAATTGATTAATTAATCAGCATTAATTATCAAGTTGCATATCATTTGCATTTTAATTACGTATATCTTCACACTTCCATCCCATATTGCTTCACATAACTACTCAAATATTACGTGATCAAACAAGTATTAGTAGTCTTAGATGATTTCGCTATGAAAAGATGGCGACAATAGTAACGAAAAACACATTTCGTTTCTTGGCTTTCTTCATACAAATATCTCAAATAAATTAGTTAGTCAGCAACAGAGATCAGTTTATAACCCATGCATGTATCTGCAGAGATTTTTGAAAGTGTTTGTATATTCTCTATTTCTTACACACACACACATATATAAATGTTTTATTTGTTATTAATGAAACTAAAGTCTTCCAAAATACCCTATAATGTCAACATGTCAATCATGTGTATATCTGGAGTATGGGGAGAAAGAAGACAACTGTAATACCACAACAACGAAAATCATAACAAGTGGTTGTTGAAGTGACTGGAACTATTACAGAAGTATTATCCAGCTCTGGCAAGCGAAGCAAGGCAGAGTTGAGTATATAAATGGAGGTACAGGCATTCTTTACATCATTATACATATTAATCCATAGCGGTGTGGTAATTATCAAATATCAATGACAACTTTCTGTCTGCCTGTGGACGCATCTCCTCCTAAACGAGTCCGCCGATCCAGACCAAACATTGCATGCTAACGTGGTAGTCCAAAAGCAAACCAAATTCATAATAAGATTTCCCCATATATTGAAAAATAAAAATATTTTATATAATAATCCCTTTATCGTTACTGTAGTAGCTAATTTAAGTAGTTGAGTTTAAACAAAACTCACAGCTCAACAAAATTCTACGAGTCAAAGATTGTAAATATAATTTTCAACATGTTAGCTTCTTTCCCATAATATACAGTAACAAATTATTCATGTAAAATTCGGAGACTAAAGATACCGCTGCTCTTTAAGATTCCCACTCGATTCTCATTCACGTAATATAACTTCCGGTTTATACTAGGGTTTGAATATGCACTTAAGCGTGAATTAGATAAGTGTTTCATAATTGAAATATTTTTAGGATATTTCTTACTTCTTCATGTAGAATATAATCTTCCGTAGAAACCAAATTAAAGATTATCATTAAATTTGATGCATTACATGTACACAGTAGAAATCTTTACCACATCTCTAGTGTGAAATGAGTGCTTTGAACAAGAAGTGACGCGCCTGCTTTCCTATTTCTCCTAAGTCTCTCGACTTGACTGCTACACCTCCTCACTTTCAATCCACTTCCCATATCTTACGACAATTTTCTTGGAGAATGAACGCTACTGAAAATCCTCGCAGATATTTTGCTAATTTTTAGTAAATTTTTATTTGCTTTCAAGAGAAGTAACATGGAAAAGTGCAGCCTCGTTAAAATAGCCTGCAAAATTTTTAAAGTAAGACATTTAAAGTGCATTACAAGACTTCAGAAAAGTCCGTTACGGACTGAAAGTTCACTTTTACTTTAGACTTTCACCAGATCTGTCGGACTTTCGTCAAGGGCAAAGCTGGGTATGCAATTTTCCGTTCAAAATATTTAACAAATTGTAAATCTACTTAGTTGAGACAATCTATCATTGTTCTAAAACTACATATATGATAAGATTATCTTCCATGTGTTAAGATGTGTATAGTTAATAGTTATAGCTGTAAGCTTTATTTTCATATGCATTGGGTGTCTTTGTCATCTTTATGTTTCTGATGATGGAAGATGGATGATGCTTTGTTATGTACTAAAACTAGGCATGCCATCTTCACTTCCTAACATACTTAACTCAAATTAAATAAATGTATTAATGTTGATCCATTTGTGAAATGATATACATGAAATTTAATAAAATAGAACATTTATAGCAAATGTTTATTCTTCATCACACACAAACGGTGACTCCAGTATGAAATATGCTATTCACTTCTGTCTACTATTAACATATCTTCATACTAGATATGGCACAGTTAACTACAACATATGCAATATTTGCTTAATATTTTAAATCATTTTTGAAATCAGTTAAAACAGATTGTTGAACATCTTTTGTTGTACCATAATGAAAATGGCTAGTCTAAACCCAAGCCACGTGTTTAGCTTAATAGTGTTTTTGTTTAAAAACTTAGAATTGGTTTAAATTGTTAAGTTTAAGTTATTTCTGCCCTTGAGAAAGATGGGTTTTATGTTTCTTCGTACTATGTCGAAAAGATCCGAACTTTTCTGTCATTATATTACATTTAAAACTATTATGATTAGACGTTATGAAGCAGAAGAAGAAAAATATTTCTGATACCTTAATTGCTTTGTTTGCGAACAGCGTGTTCTCCATCCATTTAACACTTTTTGTGACACTATCTTTCTGAAGAGCACTTAATTAAATTTTTTCTGTACACAGTTCTTCTACATATCCTCAAACTCCACTATATTCTAATACTCCAATTAAAGTGCCATTCATTAATGCACATATAACAAATATAATATTGTTACGTCTCAGTTTGTTAATTGATTTTCCGTAACTTCGTTCCGACGAAACTTTAGCGACACAAGTCCTTCCTTAATAAAACTGGTTTAATCTTTCCGAATATAACTTTACGATACACTCAACTTCAACAATCGCGCTAAAACAAACGCTATAACAACGAACGTGCTCAATTATACTCTCTGACTGCAGATCAATTACTCACTGTCTACACACACATTATTATGTCACGTTGTCACCCTCTTTTATATACCAGGCTACCCTATATCTAGTAAATGCTAGAGCATTCGCCAAGGTACAGGATAGTTCTAGAAAGCAAAGGGCGTGAGAATAGTCACGTGATCTCGCTGACGCAACAATATTTTCTATAGTTTTCAAACTGTCTTTTTTAAGAACAAATTAGAAGCTACGAGTTCCTCATAAAACTATGAACATTTAAAACTTATATGACATTTTTGAGGGAGTACTTCGCGTACATGTTAAAATAACCTACCAAATACAAATTAATTTTGTCGACCGATATCAAAGCAGTCCTTCCAGGTTTAGTGTAGTTCATAACTGTTCTGTTTCTAGACTTTCCACGCAGCTGGTGCATCTCAGTCATTTGTCAGTTATTACAAATGCAAGGTCTTGAAATCTTGACCTTCAACGGTGATGACAAAAGTAATCAAAAAAAGAAAAACAAACAAGAAATAGCCTACGTACCGAACATTTATATACCTTGAGATATTTACTTTTGAAAGTTTTGTCAATATAAGGTTTAGTTTCGAATTTTGCGCAAAGATACACGAGGGATATCTGTGCTAGCCGTCCCTAATTTAGCAGTGCAAGACTAGAGGGAAGACAGCTAGTCATGAACTCTTGGACTACTCTTTTACCAACGAATAGTTGTATTGACTGTCACATTATAACGCCCCCACGACATGTTTGGTGGGACGGGGATTTCAACCCACGACCCTCAGATTGCGAATCGAGGGCTCTAACAACCTGGCCATGTCGGGCCCATCAGTAAATGGAGGAGATTATGATTACCTAGTGTATGCATATATTATCATATCTACATTGTATTGTTGTCATACATCATACATTATCATATCTACATTGTATTGCTGTCATATATGCATACATTATCATATCTACATTGTATTGTTGTCATATATGCATATATTATCATATCTACATTGTATTGTTGTCATACATCATACATTATCATATCTACATTGTATTGCTGTCATATATGCATATATTATCATGTCTACATTGTATTGTTATTATATATGCATACATTATCATATCTACATTGTATTGTTGTCATATATGGATACATTATCATATCTACATTGTATTGTTGTTATTTATGCATACATTATCATATCTACATTGTATTGTTATTATATATGCATACATTATCATATCTACATTGTATTGTTGTCATATACGCACATATTATCATATCTACATTGTATTGTTGTCATATACGCACATATTATCATATCTACATTGTATTGTTGTCATATACGCACATATTATCATATCTACATTGTATTATTGTCATATACGCACATATTATCATAACTACATTGTATTGTTGTCATATACGCATACATTATGATATCTATATTGTATTCGAAATCTTAGTTTAATTTTTTTTCCTGTGCTTAGTACTTCGGCCGAGCGTAGTCCAATGGTAGACTAACTGATCTCCCTTCAGTCTATCAGTTTAAATATAGGGGCGGCTTGCGCAGATAGCATTGGGAGATTTTGCGTGAGTATTCGAAAATCAAACACTCAGTACGTGCTTTTCCAGTAACGAATCGCTAGGAGTTAAAATTTACCCATATTTTGGTTTAATATTTAAGAATCACACCATCTAAACCTATCTTTGGGACATAATGATAAAAATGATACTTTTACTCCTAACTTCTTGTAAAAATGTAAAACAGAACGGATGTAGTACCAATGACACACCAAAAAGTGATATAGAAATTTGGAAACAAGTCCAATCCAAGTCTGAATTCAATTGAATTCCACATTATACCAAAATATAAAAATTATTTAAGATATTTCTAAAATGTATGGGAGAGTAGCTGTGCTCTTCTGATTTAATGTTTGCAATCACTTACGAATACTATTAATAACGTTATTGGTTTTTTTTATATATAAATATTAGTTTATTGAGTCCGTTGATTGCATTCAGTGGCCATATATGCTGTTAAAAACAAAATAATAGAAATATTAAGTAAGTACAAAGAAAGCAAGTAAACGGCAAAGTAAGGTTTGTTAGTCAACAATAAGAAATGTACTGTTGCCTCCCATAATTATTAATTATTAAGTCATACTTTAAAGGTTTCTTCCTTAGATCATATACGAGAACTAACCAAATTTGTCGAGTGTGAGAATGTCTTAAAACTAGAATTGCATTATTTAATTGTTATACTAACTATTCTATATTAAAATAAATAGAAAATAAAAATAATCATATAATTACACTCTTCAAATTTCTATAAAGATATTTTAACTGTGTCGTGAAATAACATGTTTCATAAGAATGCAGTGTTAGTAATTTATACTTAAACAAGAAGGAATCCTGAATAGCAGCGGTACTTAAAATTCATTTAGGCAGGATTAGAGTAGATTAATCTACGAGACCTCCCCCCCCCCTTTTATTAGCTATGATTTTTGTGTGCCAGCAATACCAAGCGTGTGGCGCGCGTATTCCCAATTCGATTTTATTACTCATCAGTACCTTTACCAGCCTACCCTCAAATTAAAATTATTTTAAGCAGGATTATAGTAAATTAATCTTCGAGACCTTGGGCGTGGTCAAATATATCAATCGAAAGGGTTTGCCCTCCTGAGTCGAAACCTATAATTAGATCTCAAATTGGTCAAGAGATGACGAAACTTTGAGATAAGAGTTTGTACTTGAAAAAATAACAAAAACAAAGCCGTTCTATGAGCCGATATGCCGCGGCTAAAAAAAATCAGAATTTTGAAAAATAAATTAATAAAATATTGCTATTTTTGTACATATAAAATTTCTAGTTATCATTCAATCAAATTCCGATGTTATGTAAACTCACTAGGTTTGCTGTTCCATCAGTGATGATTTGGGGAAGTTAAACCTTTCACAATTTTGAATAATATAAGCATATACATTTCAAATTCTCTGTCTTCTTATGTAAAGTAAAAATATCCGTCTGTTACCCATAAATACTTCAAATTTCTTTATTATCTCACTTTATATGTATCCACAAGAAAGCTCTACTGAGTAGTGGTTTATCGTAATTCACGAGTGCGGTTTATATTGCAATATATACATGCGTGTGTGTGTAGATATCGATGTGTACAGATATAGATATTCCATAGGGTTTGTTTGTTTGTTTGTAGTTATGCACAAAGCTACACAAAGGGCTATCTATGCTCTGCCCACCACGGGTATCGAAACCCGGTTTCTAGCGATGTAAGTCCGCAGACATAGGGATCCAAGTAGAATTCGATATTTGTTGCAGTGGAGGTACTTCTAACACTAAACATTTAGTCGATAATTAGAAGCTTAATTTTTTGTGAAAATCTTTTGTTTTAGATTGATAATTAATCACGACAAATTATTCTGTTTTTGGAGTTAAAAAATAAACAAAGTTATCAACTATATCAAAATTCAGTGCATGTTGTTGTCACCTCATTTGAACAGTTAATTCATAAAACAATTCAGAAAAAAAAATAGAAATGACAACTTAATTCAAAGCTCATTTAAGTAATAACAGTACCACATTGAAGAATGCCAATATTTGGCGCTACTGTTGATTACAAAGGGGGAAATATTCATTCGTAATTTTCGTTTTGTATATGTATGCATTGAATGCACTTTTTGCCACGTATTAACTTCCAGGTAAATTGTTTACCTAATATATTATTGAAGATTGAAGTGTTTAGAAGTCGACGTGATGTTATATTCTCCCTATTATTTTGTAGAATCTGCGTCTTGCTTTGTCATACTTTAAATGCCAATTTGTTTAGCATACCGTTGAATGTCATAGTAACTTATCCTATGTAAATATGTCGGCTTCTTTATTCCCTTACCTTTCAAATTAGTTCAAGTTAACCAAACTTTTCCTTTCTTTAACCTGAAATCTTATCTGTTAAATTACTCATGTTTGAAGCAATCTTACTTTCTAAAGGTAAGCGATAGTTCTATTATATTGTTACGTCTCCGTTTGTTAATTGATTTTTTTCGTAACTTCGTTCCAACGAAACTTTAACGACACAAGTCTTTACTTAATAAAACTAGTTCATT
>NW_013665753.1:0-5354 GCF_000517525.1 Limulus polyphemus
CACGCACAGGAATCCACGTCGAGGGGATTACAAATAATAATTAACGGTAGAAATTATCCCGAAAAATGTTATCATTTCATCTCAATGTGAGGGGAATACTCACACTTTATCCTTGCATTTTTTTTATAATAACTTTTTAATACCATGCTATTAATATAAAACTAACAGAAAGAAAAGCAAAACTATGAGAGATAAAATCGTATTTAAACACAGAAGGAATCTCCAATATATAAATTCATTTGATCACACAGTGTTCGTGGATGCAAGGCTAGTTGCACAATAATATCCTTAACAGCCAGTCAGCTCGCTGTTGAAATAAGTAATAGAACAGATATAATATTCCAAAAGGAAATTTATGTTCTATCGATATACAAAGAATGCAATTTACGAATATAGTACACTTTTAAATATATGTTAAACCAAGTGGTGTCCTTAAGCATGCCTTCCTAAAGGTACAAATATATGTTAAAGCAAGTGGTGTACTTAACCATGCTTTCCTAAAGGTACAAATATATGTTAAACCAAGTGGTGTCCTTAAGCATGCCTTCCTAAAGGTACAATATACGTTAAAACAAGTGGTGTACTCAAGCATGCCTTCCTAAAGGTACAATATACGTTAAAACAAGTGGTGTACTCAAGCATGCCTTCCTAAGGATACACGTATACTTTAAACCAAGTGCTGTCCTCTAGCATGCCTTCCTAAGGATACACATATACGTTAAACCAAGTGGTGTACTCAAGCATGCCTTCCTGAGGATACACATATACGTTAAACCAAGTGGTGTACTCAAGCATGCCTTCCTGAGGATACACATATATACGTTAAACCAAGTGCTATCCTCTAGCATGCCTTCCTGAGGATACACATATATACGTTAAACCAAGTGCTATCCTCTAGCATGTCTTCCTAAGGATACACATATACGTTAAACCAAGTGCTATCCTCTAGCATGCCTTCCTAAGGATACACATATACGTTAAACCAAGTGCTATCCTCTAGCATGCTTTCCTAAGAATACACATATACGTTAAACCAAGTGTTGTCCTCAAGCATGCCTTTCTAGAGTACATGTTAAACCTTGTGCTGTCCTCAAGCATGCCTTCCTAAGGATACAAGTCACGCTCAATGTCTGTTACACTTCATCGGTCATCTGTAACGTTGACATGGTAGTGAACACAACGACGACAAGACTGCAAGGAACGGTTTCGGGGATAAACGTAAATCTATGACTTCATTTTCTTCTCAATTCAGTTAAAGTTTATAAGTATTACTTTATGAAACAATTTTTTTGCAAAAATTTCTTCACAAAATTGTGGTTTAAATCTCGTGTATAACGCCTAAACGGGTAAGCATGATCCATTTTTGGGTAATAGGTATAAAATTACATTAAAATAAGGCTGACAAAAAGTTTAACAGCCTTATACTGCTTTCCAATAATAATAAAAAGTGTTATGTCGTGTTCAATAGCATTTAATATTCCGAGAAAGCATTTTGCTAAAACCATGAGGTCGGTTGGGTTAGAACATACAATGAGTTAGTTGTACCGTCACATGATACGATGTAATGGATCATGCCTCGTCAACATGGGCAGCGTACAACTTAGAATTTGATGCCTCAAATGAATTATATAAACAACGTTTCATTCCTCATAAGTTGTAATCCAGCCGACACGATGAACTCTAGTTTTGAGCGAAAGGTATCTTTAAAACAGCAGTGTATATCAAATAAGGCATAACTGCACTCTTCGTATGGGAAAACCATACTAAGCCTAAAGAAATCTTGATACAAAATGACAAAAACCCGAGCGCTTTCGAAAGGTTGGCCTTTCGTCTTCAAGTGCAAACTGTTTGTCCCTGAAGAAGAAAGGTCCACCTTACGAAAGCATTCGGATTATAGGGTTTTTATCATTTTTTTTATATCAAGACTTATTGAACCTACGTGTTTTTCTGACATCGTAAAAGCCTACAGAAGGATGTGATTAAAATTATTATTAATCTTATTGTGATGTAACACCATACCAGTATCTAATAAATCTCGTTCTGGTCACCGGATATTACTAGCCTAATGACAGCGTTATTTCAATGGGGGAAAAAGTCGTTACATATACCTACCAGTTATTCAAAAAAGTAACATACAATGTTAAATATAGTCTAAAATTGCTATTTCTTCTATAAAACGAACTTTCATAACACGAACCAACCATTTTTGTGCTTCAGCCCGTGCCAGAGTGAATGACCAATGTGAATGTAAGAGTCAGTAATCTTGTAGTTTCACAATTAAGCACTATATTAATTATCATCTACCTAATCAGCACTGAACAAGGTCAGTCAGAATTAGGAGTTCCGAGGACAATGAGGATGCCTCCCATTTAAGTTTATTTTTTACTCCTCCCTTTCGCTCTTCTGGTGTACGATTACAAATGATTAAATACACAGTGCTTTCTTTGATACATGATCTTTATTGCATGAAAGATTTAGGAATTTATCTCATCAAAAAGGAAGACAATATTTGGTAAAATCTAAAACACCTGTCCCCATCCGTGAAACAAGAAACTGAAAGAAATCATTAGTTATTCTGACACACCTGCGAAAAGTTTATCACTATTATTTTTCTCTACTCATCTACTTTATTTAAGTGCTTCCTATGACAACTTGAAGTGCCCTTACAAAGTACGGTTGTTGTACCCATGTACATACGGAGACCTTACTGTTTCATTCGTGGGTGTTCCGCAATAATTTTAATAATATATTGCATTAAACTGCGAACAGTTTTTAATCATGGAAATATGTGCATAATACGTGGCCAAATGTGTAGCATTTGTAAATTCACAGGTACAAATCTAAACTTGAAACACAAATAATGTAGGAGATTCGTCTTAAACATTTGGAAAATACAAGAAATGAAAACTAGTGCAAAATGGGTTTCGATAATATCTTTGCAAGTTACTTGAGTTTCGAGAAGAAGTCTGTCCTTGCAATCGTTGTTCCGGTTGTCTGGAGTATACACAAAATACAAAAGTGCACGAAGCTATTAAAGCAAGACACTAACAGCTCGTCGTTATCAAGGCTAACTTGCACGTTTAATAAATTACGAGTCGTTACATATACGTTCACGCCCAGCTGCCAGACACTACATATAATAAACGTATGTAATAATATCTTGACTTTTATTTTAAAGCCTAACGTTTTGTATCAGAGGTAGCTGAACTTAATATTTGTCATTATGAAAGTTTACAGTGGGTACACTTTACATGTACCACAGCGTTTTATGGGCTCTGTAATAAATCCAAACATCTGGCGATGTTCTCGCGTAAACAACTACGCAGTTTCTGGGAGCCTTGTATAATACGCTACGTTAGTACGCAAGATTATTTTATCTTACTACATTTAGCAGTTTTTAGATTTTTTTTATTGTGATTGCAATAATTCACGTATGACCTTATGTTAGATTATGAATTTTTGTTTGTTTGTTTGCAATTAAGCATAAAGCTACACAATGGGCTATATATGCTATGCCCGCCATAGGTAACGAAATCCGCCTTTTAGCGTTATAAGTCCTCATACTTATCGCTGTACCACTAGAGGCTCATTGTTCATCAAACAGTAAGCTATGTTTGTTTTGAAGTTCGCGCAAAGCTACATGAGGGCTATCTGCACTAGCCGTCCCTAATTTATCAAGTTTAGAAGTAACAGACTAGAAGGAAGGCAGCTAGTCATCACCACTCACCGCCAATTCTTGGGCTACTCTTTTACCAACGAATATTGCGATTGACCGTAACATCATAACACCCCCCGGCTGAAAGAAAGAGCGTGTCAGGTGATGGGAATTCGAACCAGCTACCCGAATAATGCAAGTCGAGTGCTCTAACCCACCAGGTCAAACAGTAAGTGATAAAAATTATACTACTTACGTTTTTGGGTCACAAAGACAATTAGTTTTAGCATTCATGAAAGATACATCATTGAAAATTAATGTGGTAACGCTATATCATCTTCCCATTTATTTGAAATTAATTTAACATGAACATCGCCAAAATATCCACAATAAATAATTATTAAAAACTTTTGGCATCATTTTTTTTTGACACTGGTGGAACTTTACTGTAACACACTTGCTGAAGTTACGTTCATGGAATTGACGTATAGCTTTAACGCTTTCCTAATTAGCTTACGTTTTCACGCCTAATGGTGCAGATGTTATAAAATTGTCAGAAATAAACAAGTTTTTGTTATGTTGCATAACCTACTTTAAGTGAATTAACTGAAAACATTATTCTATCAAAACCAGCTAACGAAGTCGTAACCCACACATTTTCACAGGTAAGTATAAGAAAGATTCATGTGAGGTCGCCAGTGTATATAGTGACTTCCTTCAAAATAAAATTACTTTCATTTTAATCGCTATACGTTTAGAGCGGGCAGTGACAAGAGGTGTTTTATTATTTACGACAACCTCTGCTTTATCACACCACCGTCCTGGGAGTGAACGTCAGATAGTACGGAGATGAAGAGTGCAGAAATACGGAGTACAAGCACAATACGCTAAACACTGTAAAATGTGAGAACCTCAATAAAAGTTTAATAATCTATGAACTTGTTGTAGTATTTATAATACTCCAAACTACCGGGTTGCTGGATGAGACTCAATTTACCGTTCTTGAGTTTTATTTTTGAATCACATGAACTGTTGTTGTTGTTTTTTGTTTATGTTGTATATTGTAAGAACAATTTAGAACATACAATTTCCGAAATTATTAATGCTAACTTCCGATCAGAGCATACTATGTACTTACAGCGATATTAAAAGTCAACCTGGCAATCAGTACAGCTAATTTTTCTTACGTCCCTACTTATGAAAATCAGAACGCATTGTTTAAGCAGTTGGGTACCCTCACTGTTAACGATAATTTCGGTCATAATCCCAATAATATCTCACGAGGTTCGGTCATCTTACGAGATTTAGGTTAAATATATAATCTAGCAATGGAAAGCCATCTCTATAATAGAGGTATAATAATAATAATAATAAATTAAAACGTAATAACATTTGATATATAAAATAGTGACCAATACCATTAATGAAAGCAACAATACATTATACAGTATACCTTTCTTGCGGAACACAGGGACACTAGCTATTGGCTTGAAATATTGTTGTTGAATGGTTATATTAATTTGACTTCAATAGTCTTATTTATTCAAAGAAAACTTTTAATACCTATTTACATTACTACCAGTCTTCCTTATGGGTGTACCATATAAAAATACGTTTATTTGGTTATACATATATCACCTTATCCAACAAAAATAAAATGCCAAAAATTGAGCATGCTATATAGTCAGGTGAATAACAT
>NW_013665753.1:6233-7030 GCF_000517525.1 Limulus polyphemus
AGCAGCGAAGACGAGGTTTTATTATTGTATTCGGAGCGGAGGGTGGGGTTTGCTTTGCCATATGTTGATTTAATAATTTGTTTTGGTCCTCAGATGCAAGAGTGCGTCATGAGAACGCAACGGCTCTGGAATATTACGGGATGAAGTTTCAAGAGTCAAATACAAAGTTAAAGAATTTGTGTTCTCAGTACATGTATGCATGTTACACATGTATGAAGAATCGAATATTCTTATCAAAGTGTAAATGCCCACAATATTAACATAGCAAAAGAACGAGTGTCCTGAGAAACTTATTATCTAAGTACCTCTTAAAAACACCAACAATATTTTACACATTAGGGCAATAAGTATCACGTTTTGTAGCAAGGCGCTAGTATTAGCTGTATGTGTATGATGTATGTGTATATTTCCATATATAGTATATTTTCACCCCTCTAACTTTTATCTTGCCAACTCTCCATCTTACACAACATTTTAAGCAATAGATACACAACAGAAAACGGATTGTGTGATCTTCATGAAGCTCTCCTTAAAAAAGGTATCATATATACTCTTCTTTTCCAAAATTTGTTCCTTTACTTAACATCACAGATTCTCGATACTGTTCTCACAACAATACACACGAGTAGCAAAATAAAATGTAAAACGTATAACTATCCAATTATTTTTAAAGACAGAATCTAAATTCTAGAAAATGTTGGCGCTACATACATTCTCATATTCCAGTGTCTTCTTACACACACACACACACACACACACACATATATATATATAACGTTCTAGGTGTATCATTGGAA
>NW_013665753.1:8030-16474 GCF_000517525.1 Limulus polyphemus
GGCTGAAAGGGCGAGCATGTCTGGTGTGACAGGGATTCGAACCCGCGACCCTCAGATTGCGAGTCGAGTGCCTTAACCACCTGGCCATGCCGGGCCGCTAAATAATAGACTGCTAAGTATACGAGTTTCTGGCCCAAATCAATAAAAAGAATCACATTTCTATTTAATGCTGATTGAGAGAGTGATTTTAAAGTTTTGCTAAGTCAGTAATAACTTACAATGCTAGCTCTTCATTAGCTTTATTTTAAGTAAATGTTACCAAGTTAAAATGACATGTTTATATAGTATATAATATAGATGTTATATCTGGTTTTATTGTTCTCATTGTGAACATGTATTTCATTGGTTTATTTTTGTATCTTGTCTGAAAACTACCTGTATAACTAACAGCGTGTATATTATCACGCGTGACTTCACCGATTTCCGTTTTCAGTCTTCCCTAAAAGTTAACTCAGCTATCTTATGTACGTCAGCGAATGTGGGTTCTTGTAGAAGGATCTTACATGTATTCATGTTAATAAGCTGGTGTGCCAATTTCTTATTTCCAGGTTGGAGAGAATAAAGTATAGTAAAAAAAAGGGGGAAAATAAATAAATGTATGTTGGTATACAACTGTACCCTTGTTTAACTAGGACCTATAGGTAAGCATGAGCCTGGTATAAACATCCATAAAAGGAGATGTTCTCAGCAAACGTCACCTCACCCGTCTTCCTTTCACGTTTATGGGTTTCACCTGGAATCTTAATGTCAGCTGCTATACGCTGAGCATCTTAAAAGATTATTTCCAAATAGGCGGCTCTATTCTCTTAACCACACTTCTTAATTTTTCTACCTTATCTTGTGAAATTCTTAAGCTTACTGTAATGAAAGTTACAACTGCTGTCAACACAGTATTATCCTAATTCACATCACAACTAATAAACAGGAAAATGTAAGGAGTGTACACTTTTTTTTGTAACTGTAAATACTCAGTTCTTCATGACCAAAAGATATCTTCACATATTCTAGAGTAAAACTAACTTAATGTTAATCATACCAAAGAGCATACTGGTCACATCTTTCACAAAACATATCAGTGATCTTGCATAGAAAATTGTATCAAGTGTTTCATTGAAAATAAACAACATCCTGTTAATGTAAGTCAATGTGCAGTGGTTTCTAATATTTTTGGTAGTGGAGAAACAGAATCAAATACGCAATTCTTACAGATTACCAGTTACATAAATAAAAATAGTACAATCAAAAGTCTTGATTTTAATTAAATTTACCAAATTTGCAACTTCAAAAGAATTATTCATACTGTTCATTTTTGTAGACAGATGGTAAAAAACAATTGTCCCAGCTATAAAGGACTTATTACTGTTAAGTTCTCCTTGTAATGACAACAAAGCTAGTATATTTGTATACTATAGTCAGTGGTGTTCTTTGGAGATCAAAACCACATTTATTTTTATTGTTCCAATTAGCTATGAATATATAACAAGATCCTCCAAGTACTCTAAATAAATTATTTGTCATCTTTTGTAAGTAGTTAGTCATGTCAAATCTTTTATATTTAAAACAAACCCTCAATAAAAAAAAAATTCTTTATTTTAGGCTTGTCACAACCCCAGGTTGTGTAAAATAATTTTCTGGCTTTAATATTTTGCAAGCGTTTATACAAAAAAATAACAAAACAAAAATATAACTTTTGTTGTTACAACTACAAAATATAATCCATCATAGTCTTTAATGCTTCCAGAAAGTACACACCCAAGGCATTTTCATTTTCTGATAATCAAAATCAAGACTTAGTATGATCAGTTTTTCTTGGCTATGACAAGAACCTATGTATAGAATTTTTTTTATATTTAGTTATCTACACCATAAATATAATCCCCACCCACCAATACAAATTATAGAAGTTTGGCTTTTCTTACCTACTGTAAAAACTTTGCTGTTATGTCTTTTCAATAAATTACTGGTTTAGAGACCAATTCATTTGAGTTTCTAATAATAAAAACATAAGAATGAATTCATTTAGACAGACTGGCCAATTACTCAGTCTGCTCTACACCTGGCAGTGAAGTTTGGAACTTGTACAAATGGTGTAATAATCTAAGAAATGCATGTAGAAACTTAAATACACACACACACACTGCTGAATAACATTCTCACTAATACACAGCTTCCCCTGATTACCTTAGATTTTCCTACACAATATTTCAAACCCAAAAAAAGCAAAACTGTAGATATAATGCTGGCAGAGGTGTTACAGCTTTTCAATAAAAAGCTTACAAAAAAAAATGTAAGCTATGATCCACTAGACCATTCCAATTACACACTCAAATATTAAAAATACATTACCCTCCAGAAAAGCTTATGTCATTCATATAATTAACTAAGAAAACTTGGTCTAACCAGATGGATCAGACTGAAGCAAAAAGGAGGCACTAAGAGAAAGTTATAAGTTGTATATCTTAAGAATTTTGTGTGAAGTTTAAAAAACAAGTCATTAAAAACAGCAAGAACTTGATAAAATTAATTTAATTGTCCTGTAGTCCAATCATCAAACTGCCATTTTATTTCTAAAAGATAACAAGGAGTTAATTTGTCCATCTATCCATTTTCTACAACCACTCTACTCCAAACTACATAAAGAAACACCTTTTCTTACATCCTAACCTGATTTTTTAAACTACTCATCCAATCTCCTCTTAAATCCCTTTCATGTTGTAGCTTCTACCACATCTAATACAAACTATTCTACAAGCCAACCACCCTATTAAAAAAGTACCACTGCCTTCACTAAAGTTGTGTCTAAGTTTTCCACATATTAAACTTGTGGCCTCTAGACTTAATGCATACAACTTTTATGAAAATGCCATGTGTATTACCATTCTTCAATAATCTTAAAAACCTCATTTACAATCACTCACAAGCCCTTCTCCTCTTCACTCCAGTGAAAACATTAAAATATTTCAACCTAGCCCCATATGACAACACCTCCAGACTCAGAATCCCCACACCAACATAACATCTTTCCTTAAAACTAAGGCAACCAAAACTGAACATAACATTCCAAATGAGGTCTAAGTAGCACCTTACAGAGTAAACTGATGACCTCTTTTGACTTGTACTCAATATTTCTGTGTATACAATCTAAAAATCTGTATGCTTATTACTAGAAAACACACATCATTTGGAAGATATCAGAGACTCTGTAATAGCTAAACTCATTTTTTTCTTCCTTATTAACTTCACCTAGAGGTTTTCCTGCAAGGCAATAAGTATAATTGATGTTGTGATAACCACTATGCATAACTTTACTTTTATTAAGATGTAAGGGCATCTGCCATGTCTCAGCTGACCTAACCCAAATACACCAAGTCTCTCTGCAAAACTTCTTATTAGTAGAATTTGATATACCATTAATTCAATATCATCTGAAAGTTTAACCATGTTACTGGTTATTCAGTAAACACCACAAAATGTTGTCCATACTAAATTACTAAAAGAAATTCACTTTTGCTAAATGTTCATAGTGAAACTAATAATAAATATTTAATACAATATCTATAAGTGAAAATAAAGTTAATGTCATGGTTGTGTACAGAAGAAAACAAAACAAGACAAAAAAACATCAAATTCAACAATGTCCAAATAACCTGGTGATAATGAGATGATAAACTGGAAAAGTTTTGAAAGAAAAAAAGTGACACTCATTCTAGAACTATAAATGACAAGAGAATATGCATGTAGAATCTAGAGCTTAGAGAATGAGCTGAACAAGGAAGGAATGATTTTTAAAAACTTGGTAAAGATAAATACACAATTATAGACATAACACGTAGACAACAAGATGTTATTTGACCCTTCAAGGTTGCCTCTGCTAATTCATCCTCAAGTAAAAATTAAACCCACCATTAATTTTTCCTGAAATCATTTATTCTCCTTTTAAGCTTTCATAAGGTGGCAGCCTACACAACTGCTAACAGCAACTCACTGCACAAGTTAATCCTTCTATTAGAAAAATAAAACTGTCGTAAGTGGAACCTCACATGTAGCTGCATAATATTTAAAACATAAGATAAAGGAATCATGACCAAAAGCCATTCAGCACATCAGTGTCACTCCACTTCAACTTTCACACAATTTTTTTCTCAAGTTAAATATGCAGTCCTTCATGTTCATTTAAATGCACCTATCCAAAAAAACTGTAAAAGGCTTTAAAACCAACTGCAGATCTTATAGTGACAGGCAATCTATCCACAGGTAGCTCTTACTGTCAAAAAGTCTGCATCGAGTTTTTTTAAACCATAAACCCACATGTACTGAGCCTAATATTCACACAACATAATTACACCTTTTTCATTGCACCACTTACACAGACAAGTCATATAAAGTTGTTAAAACCTCTCCCAATATTAAATGCCTGAATTATCTCCTTAAAATTTTTCGTGCCCACAAAAAAAGATGAGTTAAACCTTCCTCATATTACAATTTAAACAACTAAAATCAATAATCATTCTAGTAGCCTGCCTCTGCACTCATTCCAACATTTTTTTTTTTTTTAGTATGAGATCAAAATTGTACATAATACACTAAAGGCCTCCCACAAAGTCCTATACAAGGCAACAACAAACTCTTGTTCTTAAGCTTAAAATTCCTATCAACAGAGTCCAGAACTCTTTTTCTTCACAGTTAAATCCTCTGCAATGACTTAGTATTTTATTTTTGCTAATTATACTTCATCTTGAACAAAGGTTCTAAAATGGTATCAACTAGAGGAGGTCTTGTAAAAAAAACTCCATTACATTATGAAACCAAGACAACCCTATTTTTAAAACTATGCTTAATAGTCATAATTAAATGCTAACTTTCCAAATGCTTTCTGACAAGTTTAACACCTTTCTACTACAACAACACAAGTCAAAGTAATAGTCCTATAATTTTTCAGATCATCTCAGGACCTTTTTTTTTTTTCAAAAAGTGGGATCAAACTGATAATCTCCCAATCTTTCAAGACGTTATTTTTCCAAAGGATGCCAAAGATCAGATATGTGAGCCTTGCTAGGTCAATACAGTGGCCAAGGATTGTTGAGTTGCTAATGCTACTTCTATTTTTAAGGGAGGTGATACGAGTTCCATGGAAACTATAAGACAGTTAGATTTACATATGTAGTGTGAAAAATTTTAAAGATGAAAAACTTAAAATGGGAATCAATAATAAATTTTTGAAAATTGTACCTTGTTGTCTGTATATTATGTAAGAAGACATTTTGCAAAACTATGAAATATGATATAATAGAGGGCAAATATGCATTCACTATACAAAATGTCTTACCTATTAATCTGTTAACTTTTTTGATAATGTAACTTATTATCTGGAAGATAGGAAGGGTGTGGATTTGGTATGCTTAGGTTTTTCAAACGCTTTTGATGAAGTGCCACAAAAAATTAACTAAAACAATCACATCAGTTAGGATTGGGAAGAGTCTGTGTAATTTAATTGGCTAAGTGAGAAAAAGCAAAAAGTTGTTATTAATGGAATACAGTCAAATTGAGCCTGTGTTAATAGTGGTGCAATTCAGGGGTCAGATTTTGGGCCTTTGCTTTTTCTTACTTATTGATAGAGGAATGATTAATAAAACATGATCACATTAAGCTCTTGGGCACTACTTGGTGTATTGAGGATGTTGAGGTATAATAAAATGACTTGGATAAATTGGTACGTTGAGCAAATAGTTGGCAAATTACCTTCACTTAAAGTAAGTGCATAGTAATCATACTTTATATCTCATGTATAAATTAGACATGAGCTGATTCCATAAGTGAGCGAAAAAAAGGATCTTGGTACAGTGGTAGAGACGTTGCTTCAACCAACAAAGCAGTGCTCTATTGTTAGTAATAAAGCTGATAGAATTTTAGAGTGTATTTATAGACATATTATTTACAAGTCAGAACATCTATATTTATACAAATCACTAGTTCAGCCTCATTGGGAATATTGTGCACAGTTTTGCTTTTCTTAACTACAAAAAAAAAGAATACTGAAATACTGGAAAGGGTTCAGAGGGTTACTAATAGGATGATTCAAGGAATGGAAGGGTTATCTTGTGAGGAGAGTTTAAGATTTCTTATTTTCTCTTGCGAAGGAAAATGGTACGAGGTGAACTCAAAGTTTATAAGATTTTCTGGAGGAGTGATATAACAAAGGTATTTGGTTTCTTTATGCTGTATTTTGAAGATAAAAGGATACAAGTTTAAAATTTGGAAAAGGCGAGCAAGGATCCAATTAAGATAGTTTTATTTTTCTAACAGGGTAAATAACTTATGGAATAAGTTAACATTGGCAGTAGCAGAGGCCAAAATCTCAGACGAGTTTAAGAAGGAAAATGATGACTTTCAGAAAACCAAGGATGAGTTTAAGTTTATTTTTCTTAAGAAGGGGGGGGGTGTGTGTGTGTAATGATAGATGTGAAGGATCAAGCTATGTCATGTTGTCCATAATTATGGGTCCAAGATCTGGTTAGGGCAGAATTTTTAACATCTTTATGTGTTACAATCTAGCTTTTTAACCAAAAGACCTCCATGTTTCACCATATTTAGCCTGATATGTCACATAACTTAGTATCTTTCACAATAACACCTATAAACATGTAGCTAGAAATGAAAAGTTTTTAAAATCTCTGCTACTGAGTTTACAACAAAAGTGATAATTCTGTGTGTGTCACATTACCATCTTTGGGATAGTCAAAAGCATATAATACAGTAGATCTATTTCAGAAATTTACTTTGGTCAAAAGACAAGAATGAAACTATAAGTCTAAGCCTATTTAATTATTTGTGGAGATAAAAAAATATGACAGGTAAATATTATAACTTTTACATATTTCGTTTCAGTTTATTATTATTATTGTGAACAGTTAACTGTATTGGACTTGATGTGGTTAAGTACCTCATGCTTAATTCTTTTCTTTTTTTAAACCTAAAAATATTAAGAAAAATAATTTGAAAGCAAAATACATATACATCCTTAACACCGTTTCTCCATTGCACAGAAGAGTTAAGGTGTTAAAAATGGATGATCCAAGTGAATAAGTAAATGGTCAAATTTTTATCTAATGATTTTTAAGTTATTTTCTTCAATAAATTTACCTTCAAATTATTTAGATCAAACAGTATAGCTTACGCTACTCTTTACTAATAACCTTGTATTGTAATAAACTTTAAACTACACCCAATCCTTTCAAATCATACAACACTCATCCTTCAACTTACTAATAGTCGAATTAATTTTCCTAAAGGTAAAAGCAAAAAACATCATCTTGAAAGCCATTTTGTACAATTTATAACTAAAGAGAAATTCAAAGTGTATGAAACAGGGCAGTTTTGTTTTTGAAATTGTGTTGTTGTACTACTACTACTAATATTAAACTGTAAATTAGCATTATTATTTGTAGCGTTGAATCTTAAGTTCTGCATAATTCACTTATAAAGTTATTTCCTCTTTTGAATCTTACAATCATATGCAACATACAATCATATCCAAGAGTAGAAGTGGTTATCAATAACATTTAAGTTAATATATGTGTTATAGATAAGTTATAACGTTCGAAACCTAATTAACTCGCTTGTTAATAACGCAATTTCCACATCTTTTGCTTATTACCATTAGGCCTATATAAAAATTGTCTCTCTAATAACATAGTTATAGTGGACATTCCATTTTGTTACACTCAGCTTCAGCAAAGTTCCTACTTTTTGTCAATAAATTCCTTACAATATCTTGTATCACAACTTCTGGCCATCACATTTCAACTTACTTGAATGAATTGAATAGTTAATGCACTCTTTCCTACTCCGCCTCCACCGACGACAACAAGTTTATATGTTTGATTAAAACTGTTTGTTTGGTTATTCCGTGACATTTCCACTAATTCTTAGTATGAAACAACAGTCTTACAAGTAAATATGACACTTTGATCACTCCTAACCAAGAAAATGAACTATTAGTATTATACGCTAAATTGACAACTTAGACACACTCTTATCACACTCTACAATTCATACCCCAACTACGATACCATCTGCACTTTCGCCTTATATATACAACTTTTGTTGCGAAGCTTTCACCTACGCCTTGTTAAGGGTGCATATTAACGTTTGACCAAGTCTAAGACCCACAAAACTGAGTATTATACGCTAATATTATGCTTTGCCTTCCATCAAGGGTATTAAGTATGAATCAGTTATTTCTGTTCTATCAAAATTAAAATTTATCACCATTTTATATATATGTATTTTATAAAATATATATACGAAACTAAATAATAGTTCTTTCAATTACCACCAGGTTTATTGTACTATAGAACAATGGTGGAAAACAAATGAAGCCATAAAATAATATAATTAAAGTTGATTATATAACTTTACATGTATGTGTGCGTCAAATGAACGTT
>NW_013665753.1:17474-24749 GCF_000517525.1 Limulus polyphemus
GGTGGAAAACAAATGAAGCCATAAAATAATATAATTAAAGTTGATTATATAACTTTACATGTATGTGTGCGTCAAATGAACGTTAATATATATATATATATATATATATAAATATGAAACACAGAAGCTAACTTAAATGTTTTTAAGCTACAGCAATATAAAAATTGTTATTACGAAAGTTTATTTCACACGTTCATTCCCACTTCTATTCCAGCTTAGCGGACAAGGTACTCGATTCGCAATCTGGGAGACGCGGGTTCGAAATATATCCCGGAACATGCTCCCCTGTTTAGCTGTGAGAGTGTTATAAAGTGACGGTCCATCCCACTATTTCTTGGTAAAGAGTAGCCCAAGAGTTAGCAGCAGATATTGTTGATTAGCTGGCTTCTCTCTAGTCTACACTTGAAAGTTAGGGACAGCTAACACAGTTCGAATCGCTGTCACCGAACATGCTCGCCCTTTCAGCCGTGAGGGCGTTATAATGTTACAGTCAATCCTACTATCTGTTGGTAAGAGAGTAGTCCAAGAGTTGGCAGTGGTTGGTATTGACTAGCTGCCTTCCCTCTAGACTGTCACTGCCAAATTAGGGACGGCTAGCGCAGATAGCCCTTGAGTAGTTTTACGCGAAATTTAAAACAAACCAAAAACAAATCAAGCTAACACAGATAGCCTTTGGGTAACTTTGTGCGAAATTCAAAAACAAACAAACAAACGTATTCCAGATATGTTAACAAAAAAAATAAAAAAGAAAGAAAGAAGAAGACACACACACACATATATAAAAGAATGTAAAACAACGTATTTTCACCAGTTTCTTTGTTTGAATTTTCGGACAAACCACAAGAAGGGTTATCTGCAGATAATTGTTTGTAATTTGGAACTGATAGACCATAATTTTGTTTGTTTGTTTGAAGTTAAGCACACCACGGGTATCGAAATCCGGTTTCTAGCATTGTAAGTCCGCAGACGTACCACTGTGCCACTGGGGGCGATAGACTAGAAGGAAGTCAGCTAGTCAGCAGCACCAACTATCATCTCTGGACTATTTGTGTTTGACTGAATATTGGGATTGGACCCAGCTTGTTTTTACTGCAAGGGATCACGAACCATGAACCCTCAGGTACACAGTTTGGGCACGCTAGTCCCTAAGATATGACCAGCCCATTTTTTACTCATTTGAAAAGGATAAGTGGTATTATCTTTTTCCGTTCCTTCCTTTTGTGGCGTATTCAGGTGAACTGAATCAACTTATCACACAGGATAAGTACTCTTAATAAACTGGAGATTTGATCAAGATACTTATTCCGGAATAATACCAGAATTATTACTTAACTGAGACAAGGTTCAACAGAATAACGAAACTGGACACGAAGGTAAAACAAAATGAACAATCTCTATTAAATTTGAAATATAAACAGAGTGTGTTTATTTGTGATTTACTTGCGCCAGAACATTGGTTATACGATATTCTCAAGATAAGATTATCTACCAGGCTGCCAACTCTGAGGTTTTTAGACTAAAAGAAACCTCCTATTTATCCAGTGTGACATGTATCTTCACTTAAGTGGCCATTCTCATTATACATAGATGGGGCTGTAACCATTATTTATCACGTAAACAACAAGTAACATTGCCATCGACATCCTTATGCGAGGTTGCATTAAGCAATGTTCTCCACTTTGGTAATAGGTATTAGCTACTTCGAAAATAACAAAGGAACAAAGGTAACTTGAAACTAGTAGTGTCAGTATGCCCCCGCAATTGCGTAGGGGTCTGAGCCAAAAGGGAGCCTAAATCGTAACTACAGTTATAGGTAAATAAATTAGGGGCCCAATTACTGTTTAAGTGAGAGGGGGGCATCTTCTGTAGTTATGTCACTGCTTGAAACGCTATCAACTTAAGTTTTCCTGACCATGTGGCATGTGAAACCTGCAGATATTCAGAACAAAGACTAAATTCAGAATAAATATTATAATATTACGAGAAGATAGGAACCCATGATAGACTTATATACTAAATATGAGCCTGCATTTAGGTAGTAACTAAATGTACCTTAATTTGAAAATGTGTTAATAAATCGTTCGAATATTCCTAAGCACTACAACTTTAAAACTATTGAACTAATCAATCACTAATGAAAAAAATGAAATATAGTTTTAAACCATAATGAGATATTATGTTCCATGAACTTTTGATACCTAAACAGTAATAAAAAGAGAGTGAGACTTAAAGATTGCACTCTCAGAAGAAATATCAAAATATCTTACTAATAAATATATATGATAATTTTATTTACTAGCATCTAATACAAATGAAGCTCTAGATACAATTTTTGGTTAAAATATAAAAGGAAAAACATTATCTGAGATTGAGCAATTTTTGGTTTTATTAACTATTTATGCAATACAAGTTTTTGTTAAATATTTAACTTAACTGATGATGGTGTTTTTGCTAGATTATTTATTTTATCTGTTCATGAAATATCAAACAAACCACTCAACTGAAACGTTCAACCAGTGGTCAATCATAAAGATGCTTGCTCTTTGCTTGTTTGTTTTCGAAAGAGAATTTTGGCTTATGGAAACAGGTAAGCCATCCTAGGACCCCCTCACTCTAAGAGTAGCACTAGTATTTTCCCTCATTTTTTCTCTTATTAACAAAATTGATTAAATCACAAACAAACTCAAGTGTGAGTAGCTGTTTGCACTCTTCCTGCCCAATGTGAAATGATTTTATTTATGTTTTCCTAAAGAACAAAAAATGTGTGCATGCTCAGAGATAATCTGCGTTTATTTAGTATTGCAATATTCATTCAATACATTAGGTGTTTGAAAGATGCATCTGATCATGTTACATACGGAAAGATGGTTATAGCTAATGACTGTTTGAGAATTAATGAAGCACAGAACAAACTTTAGATTGAAATTATCTTATATATATATTGCAAATCATAGTGTCTGTTTCAACGTTCGTCTGTCTCCTGTTTACGGTGGCCGCTTCCCGCACTGCGTTTGAAAAGCTGCGCACGCAGGTAGAGCTCAACATTCACTTTTAAAATGACAGAAGAACAGGCATGAATAATGTTGATGCCAATTTTTATTTCACAATCAGGATATTCTACACTAAATTGTTAGGAATTAATCACACTATCGTTCACAATGTGACATAACGTAAATGATAAAAAATGTAGATTTACCGTATGTTATTGTTGAGCGGCTCTTACCATGACTGAAATGCTCAACAATTACTTTTCGCGGTATAAGTAGCTAAGAGCTTTGGCTCTGAGTGAAACCAAGAGTGTAACACAATTATCCTTTTTAAAGTTCATGAAATAATTTATATTGATAGATTAACTTAAACTTTTGCCATCACTGGGGATGGGTACTTTTGCTTGTACAATGTATAATATTTAAAATGTGCCATGAAATCACACGATGGTAACTGTTTTTAGTGCCATCTATGGACAATTGAAAAATTCAAAAGCTTTGTCTATCACTGAACTAAAATCAATATTAATAAATATAAAAATATTAGCCAAATTTTATAATTTCTAGAGTTAAAATATTACAGCTAATGAGAATAAAAATAATTGCAATACTGCTTTTAAATGGAAGCAGTGGACAAAAAATCTTACAGAAGTTAGACTCATAAAATGTCTATAATTTAATTTTGATCTTCATGTAGTATGAAACTAGAAGCTAAAGTTAAACTCTGCTAACTATAAAAGTACAAAATATATAAATAATATCTAAATTACCAGTCTTGAATTTTTTGTTAACTTTCAAATAACATAATGGTACAAAAGTTTTGATTAAGAATAGAAATGGGCGCTTTGTGTTTTGTAGAAAAGGAGAACACAAAGATAATCAGTTTCGATTGAGTTTATTGGCTAGAGTATTTTTTCATTATTCAGTTCAAGATAAATAATATGTGAGTGTACTCTGTGTTTAACAGGATATTTAAAGTATTTTAAAGAAATCCACCTGCCATTTTTTCTTCAAATTTGATGCTTTAACAAAAATAATTAAAACGGAAAATCAACTCTTGATGTCAGAAACAGGACTGATAATCACGAATATAGTAACAAACAAAAACTGAAGGAGATAAAAATAATGTTAAATGCATTATAGCAATAATGAACTCAAGCTAACTGTCGGAAAACTACAAATGAAAAGAAAACTTCATAATCATTAATATGTTGGACTGAAAAACTTAACCAGAGATTTACAGAAACGATAAACAAAGCTATTTTATCTCCTATTCTGTCACTTTGTCAAGAAAATCTGTGCAGTGAAGCCTAAGGTATACTAACTGATAGGGTGGGGCCAGGGTACAATTATCCTCCAAAATAATTACTCAACAAATAAATAACACCCCAGAAACATCAAACTTAATGTGAAGGAATATTTTCTAAATTATTGATTACAGGTTATTGTTGCCTTGCTCATTGCAACTCATGGACATGAAGCTCGAATAAAAGGACCTTTTGAAGTGACAGGTGCACAATTATCGTTCAAAGCCTGATAAGTTTAAGTTTTCCATAAGCGACCATTTACCTACTAATGACATTAATATATCAAGATGATACTTTTATTTTGTCAGGAGAAGGTAGAGGACAGATATTGATAACTAGAGCAATCTAATCGGGAGAGGGTATGGGGGTAAGAGAGTCAAAGTAGTGAGTATGTTTCTCTCCTCAAAAAATACACTTCCAATACAACACTGTTATATTTTAAACCTTATTAAAACTTTCATAAGTCAGGTTTTGTCACAGGAATGGTTTAAACAGTAAATCTTATGGGGTAGTAGTCCGTGTGCAAAACATCCTAAATGTCAATTTGTATAATTAAAACAGGCTCTGATTTTATCAAATACATTAAAGTTGTTTTCTAACTATTTTTATATTTTCTCTTTTAGAAAATTGACACATTGCAGAAAAATGACACAATATTTTTATCGTACCACAGGACCATCTCCAGATATATCATCATCATCAAATGCCGTGCTTTGTTGCGTAGGCGATCATGTCCCTCCTCCTTTCCCGGTCCCAGACACTTGTGATTACATCAGTCATCCCCTCTTTGTGTAGCTAAATTATTAAATTGTCCAAGATTTTCTCTCGCTGTCTATTTCTACTTCTTTTCCCCATAAATTTCCCAGTTGTTACCAAATGTTCCATCCCTCATCACATGACCAAAGAATGCTGCTTGTTTTTTTCGTACTTTTGTTATCAATGTTCTTTTTGTTTCTGTTTGATGTAGAACTTCTTCATTTGTCTTCCGGCCTTAGATATATTGTGCTCTCATCAAATGAAACATTTTTCTTTTCTGTACTCTGATTATAAGTCCAAGCGCTCTATTCACACTAACGTTTAACCTTGAGACCAAATTCCAGGAGCTACTTTCAGAAACTCAAGGGCAGCATTGGTTTACCTCTCTTAAAGACGAAACATAGAAATACCCTTCAAATTGAAACGTAAATGAACATTTCATTTAGCCAAAACATACTATTTAGATAAAATTTTAAAACATTTTACATCAAATAATTTCATATTTTTAAACTGTAAATTCTATAAAATAAAATGTAGGAAATTATTATTGACTAATTTTAATTTCAAATCAAAATGTTGATGAAGAAGTTATCAAGAGAGGCTAAAATACGCTGTAGCTTAATATCAGATAACAAAACGAAAAAAAAAACGTCACATCCTCTCATTAAAAAATCTTATTCCTCTAGATCCCAGAACGTATACGTGTTTTCACCAGCTTCAATAGCCCTGAAAGAGAGTGGACTGTGAACTAAAGGAATTAAGGACCAGATTCAAAATATCCATCACTCTACCAACAAAAAAAAACAAAAAAACCTCTACTGAGCTGGTGAATCTCATGCCCCTGTGGAGAGCTCCTTCTGTTAATTCTATTTTACCTTTTCTAGGTCTAGCTCAGTGGAGGATAATCACTGGCTCTTGCGTTTAGACAGTTTTTTCAACATACAGACTTGTTTTATAACTTTTTCTATCATGAAGGTTACTATAGTCGATATATATATATATATAGTGTCGTTAACATCAACAGGTAAATATATATATTTAAGAAATGTCTTTGAGTGTGACCTTGAAATAAAATAAAATATTAGCCAACTTGGAACTTTAAATATTCAAAAAAAAAAACACTTTGGTATAAACTCGCTCTCTAAACTTCTATTGTATTATTTACCTATAGTTTTCTTCCCAGCGAAACGCAAAACAACACCTGCCGGATGTTTATGGCAGTACTTGTCTTAAGGATCTGTAGTATACTTTGTAATTATAATTTTAGTTGTTGTTTCTTATAAATTTCATGCTCCAAAACTTTAATTTTAAGTACTTATTATTAAATATTGCTTTTATTGTTAACGTTTTTCAATGACAAATGCGTTATCCAGACAAATATAAAAATCTTTAAAAAACTATACCGTCATTCTTCTAAACAAATGTCTTTTAATAAGACAAAACACATTAGTTAAATAGAGTGCTATTATTTGGCTTTAAAGCAATTTCACAATACTGATTAAATAAGTTTGAACATTAAATAAAAGATTCGTTTTTTCGTAGCAAACGTCCATTTCGGTGTTATGGAGAACAAATATTCAATAAGTTCAAAAACTTCAAAAATTACATTGGCCTATATGATGACTCAGGGTAAGAACCAGAAGAACAATAGGATGAATTTTCTTTAGATTTAGTAAAACAATAAATAAAACCTAGTTTTTCTTCCTTAATGCTTCAAAACCAAATGTAAGTCAGCCATTTAACGGTTTCATTTGTCAATAATATAGGGAAGTGAAAAAAATCTGCCTTGCTTCAAGAGAAGTTAAAAATTCGTTTACAGAAATGGGAATTTAATATTACGGAATACCAAAAATATTTCAAACTAAATAGAATTTCTTTTTATGTACTAATCCTGATGAAGCCACAAAGGCGAAACGTTGGTTAAAATAAAAAGTCATTTTATAATTATATCGAGAATAATATATCATTTTACCTTGCAGCCATCTAGTGGTGAGAAATTAAATGTATCAATCAATGCACCAAACATTTAAAAGATTCCATAAGCTAAACGTAGAGAAATAAATTATTCATTACATTAGTTTATATATATATATATTAATAAAAAGAAGTATGTTATAGATCAAACCACTAAGGAGTTAAAACATATATTTTTAATATATATATAATTGTGGATACAACGTTTCGGACAATGCCCTTCTTCAGGTATCACTAACTAAACAGTAAAT
>NW_013665753.1:25637-32629 GCF_000517525.1 Limulus polyphemus
GCTGTTGACAGGATAAATTCCATATTGTTGCAGAAATTACCTGAAGAAAAGAAGTCCTACAAATCCATTGACTCAGTGTTGGACCCTGATCAAGTTGTTCACTATTCAGTTGAATTCTGGAATTCCCTGCAACTCCCAGGTGTTCCACCACACAACTTGGTACTCATAATTGGGATACCTCTTATGCTTTTGAGAAACTTGGACCCACCTATGCTATGCAATGGCACAAGGTTAATTGTGAAAGAATTACTTTCTCATGTCATCAAAGCTACAATCATTACAGGCAATTTCAAAAGTAAAGATGCCTTTTGCCTCGGATACCTATCATTCTGACTGACACAGCCTTTGAATTCAAGAGACTACAATTCCATATCCAACTCAGCTTTGAAATGTTTATTAACAAGGCTCAAGGACAATCTTTAAAGGTGGTTGGACTAAATTTAACAACTCCTAGCTTTTCTCATGGGGAACTTTATGTTGAATGTTTTCGTGCAGGCAATGTAAAACATTTAAATTACTTTTCAATAGAAGGCAAGTACCAAGAACATTATTAACAAAGAGGCTCTTTGATGTAGTTATTTCATTTTTAGTATTAGTGTTTGTGTATGTATGTGGAAAATAAAAGTTTTGAAATAAATATGTTTTTGTACTCATTTCCATTTCGTTGTCATTTCTTAATTTTTCCCACGAGCAACGCCTGGTACATCTGCTAATATATAATATTATGGTTCGTTACTCAGTTGTGCTGAGTACAGAAGGAACTGCTTTCTCTCTTTCAGTTATATTGACATTTTATTTTTATGCCCTACAGTTCTATAGTCGTTCTGGTTGGGTATTAAAGTATTGCAGGTGGTCTACTGTGATTGGTAAACCGAGTTATGCCTACTATCGAATCGATATTATCTTACATTTACGGTAAAACCTTCAATTGCTAACGAAATGGTGTGTTTAAGTTTCTATTTAATTATCTAGGTAGGTTTTCAAGATTAAATGCATACTTTTGTAATGTGGTGATACGCTTCGCTATTGTATCTTTGAGCTATGAAAATTCATTCACCAATCATTTGAGCAAAACGTTTTGCCATATGGAAAATTTCATACTTATTTGAAAAAATTCACTACTCAGTAATTCTGCAGGAGTACAATAAAGTATCTTTTAGCCATTCTGTAATTGAGGTAAAACATCACCCATACAGGTATACTTTTTGTCTCAGCTTCTTTAAGCTATAATAGAACCTTCAACCAGTTCCTGTTTTAAGGCACTCCTACAGTTATTATCCCTGGTGAATATGGCAACCTTGCTTTAATATATTCAAATAATAATGCTTCTTCTGAAATGTTACACTTGAAAATTCATCACACTAACGTCTTCAATCCACTCAGCCAGACTTATTTATTCAACCTCCCTTTTCCAAGTGGTTTGATTGCCACATATTTAGTAGAAAGAAATTGAGCCTTTGGTGCTGTAATTAGGATTTGTATTCCTGAATGGAGTAACTTTTCGTTATATTCCATTGTGTGGTCTGTTACGTTAACACTTTTGTTAGTGTGTGATTAAACAATAACGAGATGAAGTGCTTGGTTGAGATGTCAGCAATTAATCTCACATGTTACTAGTAAATTAAACATGGAAAATAGGGATTATTTCTAAGATAAAATAACACTATTCCATCTGTCAAACATAAGTAATGACAGTACGAGACCCTAGTAACCACTGCTCGTCTAAGAGTAACTTTTTATTCAGTTATAATGCTGGATAGAGACATGAGACAACCTATGAAAGATAAGGTATGAAAGAGTGAAGGACCAATATTACAGCCAGAGTTTCTGAGATACAACCAGATAAATGGTTATTCAATATTTTACCGCATTCTATGAGAAAATATGAGCAATTTGATCCGAAAGGAAACTCAGTTAAACAACTTTTTCGAGTGCAAGGGGTATCACTAACAGTTACAGAATAAACTTATTATATGCCATTGCCCTGAAAAAATAGCGTGCAAAATGTTTCTTTAGATTTAGATTCCTTATATCAGGAATAAATAATAATTAACAAATGCATTAACTGGATTCAATCTGAAACATTATAGTAACCTAACATTTTGGGTTGACCAAAAAAGTAGAGCACTTCATCTATATAACAAATTAGACTGACCATGTAATGCTCATTTCATTGACCTAACGGTAGAGCAAAAATATGAAGAAAAGTATGTGAGGCACTTTATCTTGCTTTTGCTGTTCACATTATGTAGGTGGATTAATAGTGTGAAGAACATTCACAATGAATGAATATTATCCTTTCATTCCGATAGAAGGAGCAAATAACATCCAGAGTGCACTTATACAGTGTTGCTGATGATATCCACCTCATATTCCTGATGAAAATGGATATTTTAAGATGATAATGCAAGAATCCACCAAACCAGTATTGTCTAAAACTGGCTTGAAAAATATGACTTCAATCATTTTCCTTTGCCAGCATAATCGCTAGAGCTCAATCCAATTCAGAATCTATGATGTGAACTTACACATTGTACTCGCCACTGTAATATTCTGTGAGCCAACTGCAAGCCATACTTTTGGACAGATGGGATACAGTCAGTAAAGCCCCCCCCCCCCGATTATCTTGTGGCATCTACCATATTGTCATGGCGTAAGATTGTTTGAATCAATTTAAAGTGGGAGTTACAATAAATATTTAATCTACATAATAGTAGGTGGTAAGGCTGTCAAACTAAATAACCTTTACCTGCGCATACATTGTACACGCATATTAAGACAAATCGAGTTAGAGTAAGATATGCTAGCAAAGTGTATGATAGCAAATATACAGGAAACCACACTTCTCATACTTACAATAAGGGCAATGTTTTGTTTGAGAAGCATTTAAACATTATATCAGTAAATAACCAGATTCGTTTAAAAAATACGAGCACTAAAATAAAGCTCTTGCAATATGGAAAGGTCAAACACCAATAAGTAGTAGTTCTTCTGACTGTTTGGTCCTATGCAGAGGTAATAAGTAGCCATTGAAATTCCACTGATAAATAAAAAATTGATTGTTGCTATTCAACTTGAACAGATCCTAAATCGTATTGGCTGAAAAAAAATCATTAAATAATTGATATTTTCCAGTATATTTCTGAATGGCCTCACTGAAGGGTTTCCAGCTGACACCGATTTGTCATCACCTCATTGTATTTGGTTGCCAACCAGAAAGTACTTCTACTTGCCAATAGGAAACGTCTCTTGTGGAGGATTATTTGTTTGTTTGATTTTAGAGCCAAGCCACAATGGGCTATCCGCTGTGTCCTCCGCGGGGGAACCAAACCCCGTATTTTAGCGTTGTAGACTTTCCACTGCCCTACCAGGGAACCTTGTGTAGAGATGAACTGACACAGAACTGAAACTCAGAACTTAGAATCAGAGGAGGGAAATAGTAATTGTAACTCTAATAAGTATTATCGGAATTTTTTTAGATGATTCACAGTATTAAGTTTAATTAGTTCAATATGCATTTTAGTTAATATAGTATTAGATAGATTTAATATACAACATTACATTTCATAAATAGTAATAACTACAATGGCTAAATATAATAGACATGGTATATGAAACTTAGATGTGGCAATTTTGCTTCGGTATCTAGTAATTTGCTAAGTAGGCCTAACCTTGAGAAGTGTTCGAGGTTTACAGGCCGAAAACACCGCTAACAGTGAGTATACTCAACTGATGACCTAAGACAAGGTTGATATGAAGGCTTTTCTTGTGGTTTGCTTGTTACTCATAACTAAGACTAATGATTATTACTTTTAACCTATATTGAAAATTTTACAGCTCTTTTGGTAGAGGTTATTGCACGATGATTGAAGAACGGAACCAGTATGCGTGAAATATTGTGTAGCAATCCCGGGGGAAACCAGGGATGAGTGAATTATCTGTGGACATCTCTGGAATGAGATTCAATTCCACCAGGAACTTAGAAAGAAGTTTGAGAGTATGAATCGTCACTTCCAAGTGCAGTAGTAACCACTGTCACCATAGGATAAGTTCTCAAAATCTGGAAGAGATTAAACTTGTACTACCACTGCTCTTTTACCAACGAATAGTGGGATTGACTGTCACAAAATAATGCCCCCACAGCTGAATGAGCGAAAATGTTTGGTGGGACGGGAATTCCATCCCGCGACCCTCACCTTTTAAGTGAAACGGGTGGATTTTACCTTCATGCTGCATTACCTTTATTATATTGTTACGTATCTGTTTGTTTGTTAATTTCCCGTAGAAATTCTTTCCGAGAAACTTCAGTGATACAAGTCCTTTCTTAATTAAAACAAGTTTATTCTTTCTCGTTACAAACTTTGTAATACACTTAATTTCCACAGTCACTTTAAACTTAACTACTTTTATAAACACACGCTATTTTATTTACGGTGCCTACTGATCACTTGGCTCGATTTTCCCTGCTTTCTCTTCAATCTATCTCCGGCTTATATACCAAAAAAGAGGGCGTCTAGCAAACGCTAAGTCACGATCCTTCTAGAAACTCCAGCGCGCATCCTCCCAGCATCACGTGACTTCCGCTGTCATAATACTGCTTCTTCCTTAGTATTGTTCGTACCGAACAATAGCCACTTACATTAAACCAATAGATAATTAACAATAACTTAATTAAATGTACAGAATTTAAAAAACACAAAATTAAAATTCAACAAAGTCTTAATTTTACAGGACGTATCTTCTTCCATACTGGTCTCCATCTCATTGGCTTCTGCTTCACATGGGATTCATCTGCTCCATCAGGAAATGTCCTATTATTAGTAACAGTCACATTAGTGGTAGTAACTTCGTTAACGGCTTCACTGCTTCCCTTCTCAAAACCGGGTAGAGTTTCTTCTTCGACAGTGGCTTTTTCAGGTGACACGTCTTCAGCAGCTGCATTTGTTCCGTTGTTCACTTCATTCCAACTGAAATGTCTTGGACCATGATAACGCCAAAGCCTGTTGCCATGCGCCACCTTTGGCTTACCTCGCCGACCACATTTTATTCGGAATGTCACGTCTGAGAGACGATCGACTATGTCATATGGGCCTTAGGAGACATCCTTTTGGTCTTCCTGGGATTATACAACCACACCTTGTCTCCTGGTACAAAGCTGACTTTAGTAGACTTTTTATCTTAACATAGCTTCATCAGCAGACGTTTTCAACTTTGAACGCACTTGATGGTGAATATCATCCATCCTTTCAGACAACACTTTCACGAACTCTGACACATTTTCAGGCTGTTATCAGATCCACTGGCAACCGAAGTTCCCTACCAAATATCAGCTTTGCTGGAGTGTATCCAGTGGCTTCATGATCTGCTGTTCTATAGGCCATCAACAGTGGAGGGAGTAAGACATCCCAGTCATCTTGGCGGCTATTACAAAACTTTGCCAATTCCTGTCCAAGTGTCCAATTATACTTTTCTACCATCCTATCAGACTGTGGCTGAAGTGGCGTTGTCCTGGTCTTTCGTATGCCAAACAACTTGCAGCATTCATGGAACACAGCTGATTCAAAGTTACGGCCTTGATCTGAATGCAGTTCGTATGGCATACCAAACCTGAAGAATAAATCACTAATAGCCGAAGCTACAGTTGTAGCTTCCTGATTTGGTATTGTATATGCCTCAGGCCACTTGGTGAAATAATCCATCACCACACAAATGTACTTGTTTCCAGCACGAGTTTGGGGCAAAGGACCAGCAATGTCAACAGCTACTCTTTCCATTGGTGCATCAACTTGATATAATTTCACTGGAGCACATCCCTTATTCTTTGGTCCCCTTTTAGCACAACATGTACTGCAGGTCCTGCACCATTCTTTCACATCTTGCTTCATACCTATCCAGTAAAATCTCTGTCGTAGGTGACTCAATGTCTTCTTAACTCCGAGATGTCCTTCTGTTAAACTATCATGGGAATGATGCAGCACAACTTCCCGTACCTTTCTCTGTATAACTGCTTGCCAGATCGTCACTTTCCCATCTCCAAACAAGAATACCATCTTCAAGCTTTAACTGGTCGCATTGTGCCCAATAGTTCTTTGTCACAGGGCTTAAGTTAGACACCTTCTCCCAAGCAGGGCACAAAACACTTGCTTGTAGAAAATCAATTATTGGCTTCAACTCTTGGTCTTTCTTCTGTTATGCTTTAATATCTATACCTGGTTCCATTATACCATCATCAACTCCTTCTGTCACTTTAACTTCAGCTTGATAACACCTGGTTAGTCCAACCTCTCTTTTAACACTTACCGGAATTTGGCCTTTGTTGTTCCCAAACGTCATTTTATCAAAATTAACTACACACTTCCTCGGTAGTAAGTAGTCCAACCCTAATATGCATTGGTCTTCAATGTCAGCCAAGTATACTTTGTGTCTGTCCTTCATACCCATGAGGTCAATAGTTACCCACACCAGTCCCCACAACCTTGAATAATGTCCTGTCACACCACAGAGCTTACGTATGGCTTCTAGTACTCCTTTGTGATCTAGCACCTTGATACTCACAAGGGTTTTCTGAGATGCAGAATCTATGACAAAGTTGCACTTTTGGCCATCCAGCTTTCCTGTCACGTAGACACTATGTGTGCTTACCATTTTACACTTAGCTGTTGGGACTTTCACAATGGGGTTTGGTGGGCGTTCCTCAACACCAACCACTACTGGTTTCCCCGAAGCTGACTTATTGGTAGTATTCTTCTTACACTGGCTCCCCATATGTCCTTGCTCTCCACAGTTTCAACAACCTTTCTGGGTAGCAGCCTTTCCTGTTGTGGCATCTTCCCTGTGTTGAAGTTGCCGGCATAGAGCTCTCTTGTGTCCTGGTTTGTTACAGTGCCAGCAAAGTCATTCAAACTTCTCTAAAAGCTGCCCTTGAATCCTGATGACTGTACCAACCTTGGTACCTCTGTGCTGGACTTAATGTTGGATTCGTAATTCAAGAG
>NW_013665753.1:32830-35415 GCF_000517525.1 Limulus polyphemus
TGTTGGATTCGAATTCAAGAGCTCTGGCCATTGCATCTTGTATAGTAGAGGGGTGTGCTTGCTTCGCTTGTATCTTCAGTTGTGGACTGTCCAAGGCGTCTACAAACTGAACCCTCAGCAAAAGATTGAGGACATCGGGTGGTGCAGTTGGGTAGGCCTTGTGTGCCATACTTTCCAAGTCCTGTGCCAGCTCTTGCAGGCTCTCCCCTTTAGCACGGATTCTAGTCCTAAACTTAGCCCTGTAGACTTCGGATTGATTTTGAGTTCCATACCTGCGTTCTAGAGCAGCTACTAGTACTCTATAGTTATGCCTGTCGTTTGCTGACAACTGTCCAAGTATTTCCAGTGGTTGTCCCTTCAAGCTCGTTGTCAGGTACACTACCTTCTGCTCCTCTGTCCATCCATTCATTTCTGCCAGGAGCTCAAATTATGCTCTATATGCTTCCCACAGTGCCTTCCCATCGAATTCCTGTGGCTTCCTTTGTACTAGATCACTCCTATTGCTGACACTCATGTCTGGGATGTGACTTCTAACAGGACTGAAGATGTCTGCATTAGGGTTTAGCTGCAGGGTCTGGAAGGGGCTTACCATTGTCTGAGGCTGCTTAGGTCCATGGCTAATATATCCTCCTTGTGCAAAAGACGGTAAATCATCCTCTAATGTATTTAATTCACTTTTAAATTTACTAATGTTTTCCATTTGTACTTCTTGCCACTGTTGATGACTTTCCTGTAGTTGCTGTTGACTTTCCTGCAACTGTTGGAGACTTTATTCCTGTTTCCTTTCTTGTTCCAGTTGCCACTGCTGTAATCTTTCTTCTTATTTATTTTATTTCTCCTCCAACCACTGCTGTAGTCTCTCTTGTTTATTTTGCTGTTCGAGCTGCCACTGTTACAGGTTTTCTTGCCACTGCTCTTGTCTCTTGTTTGTTAATTTCCCGTAGAAATTCTTTCCGAGAAACTTCAGCGACACAAGTCCCTTCTTAATTAAAACAAGTTTATTCTTTCTCGTTACAAACTTTGTAATACACTTAATTTACACAGTCACTTTGAACTTAACTACTTTTATAAACACACGCTATAATTCGTGAGGTGCCCGCTAAGTCACGATCCTTTTAGAAACTCCAGCGCGCATGCTCCCAGCGTCGCGTGACTTCCGCTGTCATAACAATATACATACCAGGCTCAATAAGAAACGTCACGAAATGGTATTATTTGTAATTTTTACTTTTGTTCAGTTAACAATTTTATTTTTTAAAATTATAAAATTTTCGTCTACATATTTGCTTTATAGTTCTTGTGTAGTTTTTGTCTGTCTTATGTCTCGCTCATACTCATATCATAAGGTAGCAAAGAGAAAAAGGGGGAAGGTGCAAAATATTGTAATTTAAAATCATATTATCGCTTCTTACTAGAAATGCCTCTTGAAGTCCAAATTTGTTAAGCATTAACATGTCAGATAAATGTGAGAAGTGATTAAATTACATGTCTGTCATCAACCTTTTACAGACCTATGTCAACTGCATTTTCCAGCATACGTTCGGGATGAGCTCTACAGTAGTAGACAATAAGAATGTGTGTGTTTTTATAGCAAAGCCACATCAGGCTATCTGCTGTGTCTACCGAGGGAAATCGAACCCCTGATTTTAACGTTGCAAGTCCATAGACTTACCGCTGTCCCACCGAGGTACAACAATAAATAATGACCTGATTATAATAAAAGTAGAATAACTGAAGTCAAGACAGTTGGTTTTGCAATGCAAAAATGTTTAAATATGACTAGAGATGGTGGCTTGGGTGAAATTTTGGGAGGTTCTTAGATCGAGTTAGATTTTTGTTGGTAAAAAGAATCTCCCAATAATTCGGAGCGTCACTCATTGTCATAAAAAAAAGCACTCTCTGGTCCTATTTCAACTTTTAAGTGTAATGCAGTAATCACAGATGACACCACTTTCTTCCCCTGACTTATAGGGTATATTTGGTTTGATTTGTTTTGAATTTCGCGCAAAGCTACACGAGGACTATTTGCACTAGCCGTGCCTAATTTAGCAGTGATAACAAGAGGGAAAGCAGTTAGTCAACATTATCCGTCATCAAGTCTTAGGCTACTCTTTTACCAACGAATAATGGAATTGACTGCCACTTTATAACGCCCCATGGTTGAAAGGGCGAGCATATTCTTAATTCTACAAGGAAATATATAAAAAATCCTGAATTTCCACTAGTGTGACCCACGTGACACATTTTGTCTTAGCATGTTATCATCCCTATTTTATCCATAATCCCTCGAAAATGTATGAAATTAAACGTAAAACACTCTCTATAAAATCGTTATTGCTCAAACAAACCATTTATATTCTACTAAAACTCTGAAATTGTTTGTTTGTGTGTTTGTCTGTAATTAAATGCAGCAAAAATGTCGCACAATACAGCCATATTTGCAATGAAATGAGAACATAAATTGAATAAAACAAGTTTCGTTAAAATCGGGCCACGGGTTACCGAGTTAGCCCCGTTTTTCGGGTCACTTTTATGAAAACTTCCCTATGAATTTAGGCGATATATATCGGTTTATCTATCTATGT
>NW_013665753.1:36311-61790 GCF_000517525.1 Limulus polyphemus
ATGAGATGAAAATGTGTTATAAAGGCGCAGAGAAAGAACAACAATAAAATAGACCTACAATATTATTGACTATTTGCAAAGAGTAACTATGGAGACAAGATAATAAACTAAAAATCAAGTCGAGAACAACAACAAAATTTTATAAACAAAAACCTCTCGCAGAGCATTGGCTATTATATTATTTCCCTGTCAGTGTTCCCATCTTTATTTATCTATCTGTCTATTCGTTTTCCACTTGATGAATCACTTTAAAATATCTTCTATACAACAATATATGCACAACAGAAATTAAATGATGAGATGAAAATGTGTTATAACGGTGGTAGAAAGAACAACAATAAAATGGACCTACAATATTGTTACGACAGCGGGGTCACGTGACTCTAGTAACACGTCATATTCTCGAAGGTTCGTGAAGTCTTGAGAGGCTACTAGATATGCGGTAATCTTGTATATATAAGCCGCCAAGAAGTTACGGCAGGAAAGTAATGTAATGTGTAATTGAACTGCGGACAGAGAGAGACGTATTGTTGAGTTGAGCACGTGAGACGTTCGTTGTGAATTATAGCGTTTGTTATAGCGTGACTGTGGAAATTAAGTGTATTGCAAAGTTGTATTTAGAAAGAATAAATCAGTTTTATTTAAGAAAGGACTTGTATCGCCAAAGTTTCTTCGAAAAGAAATTATACGGAAATTTAACTAACGACCAGAGACATAACAATATTATTGACTATTTGCAAATAGTAACTATGGAGACGAGGTAATAAAATAAAGATAAAGTCGAGAACAACAACAACATTTTATATACGAAAACCTCTCGCCGAGCATTGGCTATTATATTATTTCCCTGTCAATGTTCCCATTTTCAATGAAAGGTGTAAGATGACAAAAACAAGATCTTCAAGAATCTTTCTATATACTACTAAAACTCTGAGATTGTTTGTTTGTTTGTTTGCTTATTTTCTCAGTCAAAAAATCATTCACACTACTGTTTGCGCTCTTTACGAAACTTTTTACTTCACTTTTTTGAAAAAAACCTTGTGAGGTTGTACAGAGGAAGTTTTATTATACCGTGCCCATTCCTATTTTATTTCCTTACTTTTTGGTGCACCCATCCCTACACTTTCAATTTTATAAAAATATTTTTCCACTTGTAGTGAATATGAACATTTATTTCCACTTGCTACATACATTAGTTTAGTTGTTTTTGTTTCAGGCTTAGGCCTATATTTGTATCAATTTCGTTATTTTTTATTCCATTACTGAACTTAGATCATAGATAGATCTGAATTCTTGGACAAAGAAAAATATTTTAAAAATTAACTGCTGTTTCTAACCTCGCATGACCTGCATATTCGACTTACACCACAACTGTAGCTATTTGTATTATATTTTAAATGCATACTTCAAAAGCTTACACACGCGAAACATTGCGATAAGTGCTGCAATAAATATCCGGCGATTCTTGTTATGGCATTGTTTAAAAATAATGCAAAACTTTAGAACTTATTTACCTCAAAGTATTCTTCGGGGATTTGTTTAAACTTCCATTCGTTTCTATACTTGAACTTCGTATTTGTTTTGCAACATATTTATTTGTTGCTGTCAGCAACGCGAGGCTAGATGTAAAGTACCTTTACACACACAACCAAAAATGACTCATTATTCGCTTATTTACGTGACGAACTACCTCCGCCAAAAATGATATATATATTTAATCTTATAATTGGAATATATTTTAGTACAATACACAAAAAGTAATTCTTTATGGAATGGTAAATGCAGTTCTATGTATTGAAGTCATTAAATGGAAAAATTTGTATGAAACATCTACAAACTACATCTCATCACACGACATTCTTTGTATAAACAGTAGTAAACACTCTATCTTTCTGGGTACTTACCAACACCTTCATAAACCTAAGTATAGATGTCGTTGTCACTAAATGTAGGGTTGAGGAGCGTCGATGTTTATATTGTCGAACTCTTTACAGACCGACGTTACCTGGTAATAATCAAAAACGAACTGCGACATCAAATTTTGGAAAAGTTAATTTGTTTTTTTCCCACAAGTTCCTCCAAAAATGAAATTATAACTCAGATGTTGAGATTTTAAATTTTCTTTTGACGTAAGTATAATTGTAACATTTATTTTAGAAAAAAGAAACGAAATGGAAACATTAGCCCTAATTGTCGATTTTTAGCCTGTTGTTGGAATTTGTTTTGAGTTAGAACTTAGAGGAAATATTTGAACTTCTCGCCAGCGCAGACGGAAACAAGACAGACAATGCGTAGTTTAATACAATTTTGAAGGATTTTCTTCGTGTAAAAGTTTTAAAATACTGAATTGTTAAAATCATGGTAGAAAGAAGTATAACAAACAACTGTCATCATGTTTTTTTTGTTTTTTTTGTAAATTTCTTGTTCTAAAGGTGTCTAAACTTTACATCTATCAACTGAAACCTGGAATTATTTCATTGCATGCAATGTATCAGGCGTAGAAGTTCCTTTCTATTCTAAATACAGAAGAACGGTAATTTAAGAAGTTGTAGTGACTATAAAGGCTAAGTTTTACTTTTTGTTTTCATTACTTAACTGTATTATTTTCATTATAAGAGGAGAGGTATATTTTGCGAGTTTGTATATTTTACCGAAGTAATTGTCTATGAAGCTAATGTTTTACATACAGTTTCTAAGTTTTGTAATTTGACAATGTACGATAAACGTTGTAATCATATAAAAGTAACTTGCCAGTCTTCGTTACATGTTTTTCACCAAATGCTCAATATATTTAGGGGTGAAATTCTCACAAAAATGTAGAGGTACTCAGATGAGTGAAATGGACCCGTTTTTGAAAAAGAAAAAAAAATTACGTTTAAACATAAGAAAACAACAAAGCAGCTCAAATAAGTTCCGATACTTAGTACCAGTTAGTACCGGCGGAATTTCACCCCTGGATATAATATTAATGCACGTCATCAACAAAATATACGTAAAAGACAGAGGGAGATACATACCATCTATTAGTTTTAATTCCTTAGACTATCTTTACGTACTTCAGCAGTATTCGTAAGCTCTGTATACCGGCAGCATAAGGGTTAATGAAGTCTAGTGCTAGAGAGATCTAGCTTTATTTGTTGTTTCAGAATTTCTCATAAAACTACATAGGCTGTTTGTGCATAGTAGATCCTAGTTTTGAATTGTTAGGCTAGAAGGAAGCCAACTACTCAGTACCGCTCATTGCTGAATTCTAGACTACCACTGTGTGATCGTATAGTTGGATTTGACTATCACACTTATAGCACACGCACGGCTCCAAATGGAGGGAGTTTTTGTAGCAACGTGTTAGAAGCATTGAATTCTCCGATTCACAGCCTGGGCGTTCTAAAAACTTACACAGACTCCCCCTCCTCCCAGTCCTAACCCAATTTAAAACAATGAAAGTGTTTGGAATATAATTATTTTTCTAATTTATATATTCTTCTCATTTTTTAATCTCACTGTCTGAAAGAGTTACTGGTGTTTTCTTCGCCAGCATTTGATACTAAAACATAACAAAAAATTCAAGAACTAAAACATTAATAGTGAATATCTATTTATATTAAGTAGCAATGAATTACGAAAAGCATCACATAAGAATCAGAGTTACAATATGACGAGTAAAAAGACTTGTGTGTGAAGACAATGGAGATATAGCTATCTATTCATTTTAGAATAAACATGTTCTTGCCTGTTCCAATGAATTACACAGAAGATTGGTGGTTTGGTATAGTGTGGTGAAACTTTAATAATTACATTGGTTTTTATAGGCAATTAGAAACACGTAACCGTTGGAATGCACCTTCATGGCTGACCCTCGAATGCAGTGAACCATTTTTCTAGTTCAGCTATACTAACGACTCTTCATTATCTTTAATTTTCCAGGTGAACTACGTACTGCATGAGATACTTGACGTGTTAACAGAACATTGCCGTTTTTAATATTATGACTATTTATTCAATTAAATCCAGTATTACAAGTATCATTACAATAAACAGAACTATTTATCTATAACTATAGTTATATATTGTCTACATTTCTACTTATTAATTTAGTTATTTTTTTTCTTTTATGAGAATGCTTTTATTTACTCCCTTTTGAGTATTCCATTGCTGAATTCACACGGTAGGTAGATCTGAACTGTTACGACTGATGGACTAGGAAGAATGTTGTAAAATGACCTACTGATTTCGTCATTACGTAAAATAATTTATCTCTCGTACTTACACCATAATCGTACCTATTTTTCTCTGTATATACTTTTTTATTCATCTACACTAGTCTTTTTATCTGCATCCTGCTTTTTCTTTCTACCATTTGGGTTGAGCACGGCCCAGTGGTTAGCGTGCCGAACTGTTGATTCGAGGTTCTGTGGTTCATGCTCCATCACTGCCAATTAATTAATCACGTGAAACACAGTGGAAGGACATTAAGAGCTGGGTGTTGAAAGCGGGTAACAGAAAGCACTCCTAGTGCCACTACTTTGGCCGCTACCTCTTCGTAAAAAGTCACCCTGATCACCGCACAGTGTACACCAAGTTTTAAGTATATACATATTGAGTTCTTAAACCTTATACAAAACTATTGGTGAGGTAATAATGAATACTCTAATAATATGTTATAAATAAATTGTGTAAAAGTTAGGATTTTTGTGTTATTTATCATAGCATCCACCCCCACATTTCTTTAAGTTCATAGCCCAGACAAAGGACGGGTACCTCAGCTTATCAAAAATAAAGGGAAGCGCATGAATGAATTTTTTAATGACATTATCTAAAGCTAGAACGTACTAAATATCTTGAGACTATATCTAGGTTAAAAGTCTTAATTCATACAATTTCTAAAGTTTTAAAATACAGAAATGGTATTAAATTTTTTATTTCAGTTCTTGTTATTCGTGATTTAGGAAATTAATAATTTTTTTACAACTTTTAATTTAGCTGCGCAATATATAATTTTTTTTCGTATTAATGCTGAACTAAACCGAGATTAATTTTATGCGTTTTTAATGAAGTTTGTATGTTGTAAAGCACAAAGCTACACAATGGAATATTTGAGCTGTGTTTACCGCAAGGATTCGAACCCCAAATTTTAGCGTTATTAGCCACCAGGGTATTTATGATGATGAAGAATAATTGGAAAAGACAAAATAATTATTTCAGATATAATAAATTTAAATATTTAGTCCATTACCTTTATTAGGATAAAAGCTAATTTCTTGGATGATCTGAAAAGATATATATTTAACCTGAAATATACCATTTCCGTTAGTTAGTTATATAATATAATTTTAAAAAACATATTATCTGAATACAGACTTTCATTCCTTCTGTATTCTGAGATTTATCTCTGGTAGTATTGTGAAAAATATTTCTCGTTGAAAGGCTTTAATCATTGATACTGTGGAAGTTTAACAAGTTCTTTGTAGTCAAGTAATTGAATTCAACAGAAACTTTTAATATCAAAGAGTCCAGCAATTTTAGTTTTACTGAAAAGTTTAACATGTAAGAACCAGAAAGGTATAAAAAAAGAATATAGAAAAACGTAGAAAAGAAATATTCGTTATCAAAGTCAACCATGCCAGTGAGGCGTTATGGAGTTATATTTATGTATTATATATATATATATATATATATTTAGATATTGACGGCAAGTAGATGCCGCTTTTTGTGAGTCTTACTAATATCGCCTGGATCTTTTACAGTTCAGTCTTGCTTACAATCTTGGCACTGGAAATATTTTTGTAAAACCCGATACTTCTGAACTAGAGTACTTGTTGCTGCTGGCGCTCAACCACCAGTACACATTTAAGTTTCTGCATAAGTTGAATTCACTCAATGTTGAGGACAATCGCAGTTCAAGATATTGCTTGTGGTATCTGTTGCAGCTAGGTTCTGGTTCGTTCAAAGTTGTACTAGTTGTTTGCCTGTTCGAACTCGAAATTTTAATTCCACATTCCTGTATTTTATATTTAAAAATGATAAAAAATAAAGGCGTAGATCACAAGTTTTTCAACAAAGTGACAGGGGAAAAATAAAGCGAAATAACTAACCTTGACACATAGTAAGTTCATGGCAATCTTTAAGATTCTTGTGATAAAATGGGTAGACATGTCGTTAAAAATGCGTATTTTATCTAACATATGGCAAATGATATCTTTTTATTTTCGTGGTAACGCCAAATAAATTCTACAAATAATAGAGCCTTGTAAGTAAATAAGTAGGTATACAAATTATTTGTATTGAAATTCGCTCGTCATGTATGTTAAGTATTTGTCTAACTTGTAGTTTAGAAGGGCTAAACGTTATTTAGAGATTCAATTATAATACTTTTTACTTTTGGATAGCTTTCTGAGAGTTACTGTATTTCTCAATGGATTGTGTCGTGAAATAAAACCTGTGTGTCCTCTTGGAATGTAAATATCTATATGTAATATATATATGAAGCATATGAGAAGAGGCTAATATCCTAATTACCTTAAGTAAATACTGATAAAAAGGTTTCATCCGTAAGGGTTTCCTCGAAGTATATATAAATATATACTAATGGAAATGGCTACATGCTTAGCTTATTTAATCTATTTGAGTATGTTTGTACAATTTCCAAGGATTATAATTCATTCAGCCTATAAAAAAATTAAATACATTAACTCAGTTCTAAAAATTCTCCTAGTAAGTTAGCGGCTTTTGCATAGGGATGTCGAAACTTTGTAAATTGATATTATGTAAAATACGAAAGCAGCCATCAGTGCTAAATATGAGGCTGACGTTTATCACAATGCGTGAATATTTTATGCACTTCTTATAAGAAACTTTTCATCTGAATATAGAACAAACTTCAAGTAACATTCATGAAGATAAACTGTTCATATTACTATCAAGAAGAAATTGTCTGCTTCAAATGTCAGATTCTGTAATATTTACAAAACAGTGAACCGATGAGCCGCGAAGGAACTTGGATCGGACTTGGCTTAATGATTGGAGTATTAGTGATGCGAATCTAAGCGTTCATGGTTTGCGGCCGTTTGCCTCAAAATTTCGCTCCTCTATTTATGGCCAGGGTTTTTTTTTGAAGAGTGATGGCAAATTCAACTTTTCTACCTGGCATGAAAATTCTGAAAGAAACAAATTATGTACCATGATAATTCTTTGTGTCTGTAAACATCTACACAAAATTATGAACGTTAAATTTCTTATGTGGCAGTAGACATGCATCTCAATTTAAGTATAATGACAATTTCTTATGTCACTGTTGACATCTACCTCAAATTATGTACCATGTCAATTTCTCAAGTGAGTGTAGACATCCTCCTCAAATTATATACATGAAAATTTCTACTGCCACTAAAGAAACCCACTTCAAATTATGTACTAGGACAGTTTCTTATGTAAATGTAGACATCCATCTTAAATTATGTACCATGCCAATTTGTTATCTGAGTGTAGACATCCACCTTAAACTATGTACCAAGACAATTTATTATGCGAATGTAGACATCCATCTCCAATTATGTACCATGACAATTTATTATGTGAATGTAGACATCAACCTTAAACTATGTACCAAGACAATTTATTATGTGAATGTAGACATCAACCTTAAACTATGTACCGTGACAATTTCTTATGCGAATGTAGACATCCACCTCAAATTATGTACCATGACAATTTCTTATGTGACTTTAGACATCCACTTTTGTCATGGTACATAATTTGAGGTGGGTTTCAACAGTGACATAAGAAATTTTCGTGGTGTGTTATATGTTTTTGATGGGAGTTTAAACATCCGCCTCAGATTACGTACAATTTCTTATAGTTACTGTAAAAGGCTTTCATTGGTATCTCTAAATATCCAGGGCATTACGATATTTTTTCTGGAAATCTAATTATCCTTTCCATTTTTGAGTGTTCAGTCAATCTTTCTGAAGCTTCAGGAAAATTCCAAATATTTTTTCTTGTTTGTGACGTTAGACCATTGTAACAAGGTAACCTCAGTAAAGTTTTTTTTCGAAGTTTCACATTCAACAGTTTAGTGGTATCCCGCGTCATACATTTGACGTAATACACCAGCAATTATTATTTGTTTTCCATGGCTTGAAACGAATAACACTGTATTGATCAGTTCTTGTACGCATGCTCCGTTAAAAAAGTAACAACGTTAAATAAATGTGTCAAGGGTCGGTGTAGTTCGAGTTTTACGGTGACATCACCTACTTTGAGAAGACGTTACCTGCTGGTTCGTGGTAAGTATGTAATAAACTAATGTATCATGTTTCAGCTAAAGCCATCATCAGTTGGCTTAATTCCACCTGTTGATAGTTGACGATTAATAATTGAAATTAATAACTGACCAAGAGTGGCTTGAAGCTATTAAAGAAGTATAAATTACGTAATTAATATATGTATCTGTATTCAACATTGGATATGTAATGGGATAAAAATCAATTTATTGTATGCATTACAAATGATGTTTGGACATCATCTGTATTTATTGGTTTAACATACTACATTTTATTTGTTGCCTCTCGGTTTCTAATCAAATATAGTTGAATTTACCGCTTAACAATATATACTTGAATTGGGTTAAAAATTCGTATATGTATCTTATCAGAAGGATGTAATATACCAGTCTTACTGTGCTCGGTTGTACATGCTTTTATTCATAACTTTAATTGACAACAGTGAGATAAATAGGTGCTATATAAACTTTGAACTGCAGGTTGTGAACAGGAAATTATACAGAGGTACCGATCATTTACTCTTTAGTGCCAGATTATTTCACAAGATAGTAATGTACCTTGAAACGAACTGCAGTGTATTTTTTGTTTATTCTGGAATTATTAATAGATTTGTTAATAAACTAGTACCTTTCTCTGGCTTGTATCAGTCAAATGAGTAAAATTTGATCAAACACTAGGCCTATTGCACCTCCTATGAACCACTCCTGTTTGGCACCAATGTTTTCTACACTTCGTGCAATTAAATTAAATTTTAAAGAACAAACGTTCTTCATTTAAGACAATCAGAACAATACTGTTGAACAACAATTTGTACATCAAAGCTGTTGTGCTAACCGTTGTTTCTTCTTGTTCTGATTCATATTTTCCACGCCTCTCGAGAAATGTATCCAGCAAATTCTGTTATTCGGTAAGTTAATATATAAGTGCAAGCATTCCTCTGCTTTTGAGAGGAATGATGCAGGGTACACGTATAGAATGAGCGTCGTTATCAAATGCCCTTTTTTGCCAGCTGTTTAAAGACATCTATCCTGAGAGTCTAGGAACAGTAACAATTAAAAGGGATTGCGTCTGCCACTAGTAAAATCATGATCGTTTTGTTTAACAACTTCATATTCTGCCGACAGTTGTGCACCAACTGAAGACCATACTCGTTGACGAAAGGACTATAATCAAGTAGGACACCTTCCATTTTGTGAGTGGAGTCTCTAACTCGTATACTCCAGGATCCTATCGTGACGAAAGGTGGTCCACCCCAATATTAGAAGATAGTCTTAATAAAGTGGCCAGTCAGTGTAATTATATATTAAGAAATGTGAGGCAGTTCTTTTGTTACAGGTCTAAAATGGACTTCCAATCGTTCACTACGCATAATTTTCTATAAGATGCACAACATTGTAAGTTCCTTGACAAAAGTATAGAAAGGCTACAGAACACTTGGTCATGAAACACTAATTTCTTGTCTAGGATATAATTTATATAAGAAGAAGGAGAAACGTATTTTCAATACGTTTAAATACCTTTATGACCTCCCCCCTCCCCGGTGGCTCAGGGGTAAGTTTGAGAGCTTATAACGCTGAAAATCGAGATTCTATACTAGCGGTGGGTGGAGCACAGATAACCCATTTGTAGCTTTGTGCTTAACAATAAACATGAGAATGTCTGTTTAAGTCTTTAAAACTTATTTACCGACACATGTAGACAACTTTCTATGCACAAGAACAATTTTATATTAACACCTGAATTAAATAACAAATGTTCTGTTCATTTTTAATACGGTCAACACTTCTATTTACTGATTGTCTGAGAACGAATCTAACCTTCAGTATTTTAGCTACTGTCAATGCTCAGGTACAAATTACCTCGTTAGTGACATATGGACCTAAGAAACTTTCTCGAAGCAGTAGAGTGATTCCTTTCGAGAAATTAACTTTCTACTAATCCAATCTTCTAGCGCTGTCTGGGGTCGATCCGTACCATATATTCCTAATTGAAGACCTGGATTAATTCTCCCTATAATTAGTTTAGGAAGTTGATGGGAACAATCTGTTGCCAAGAGTTGTGAACTGTATATGTATTGACAGACAATTTCACCGAATACACGTAAATGACAAAAAGTAAGATATTTGTTCTAACTGAAAATGTATTCTTAGACATCATCATCATATAATTGAATAACACCGAACTCAATATCCATCTATCTTTCGAAACGCTAGTTTAGATAGGTGTATACTGTTTCCCAATTTGTCCCAGATGAAGAATGGTACACCCTTCGAAAGCACATGGGTTATATGATATACATATTAGTTGTAATTGGTACACACTTAAATACATATAAGCCTTTTACATGAAGTTTCGTATATTACAATTCGCTAAATTTATAGACAATGGTTTGAGGACCTCGAATATTTACAGGCAAAAGTATAATTTAATTGGCTAACAGACAAACTATTAAATATAACTACAGCTCTAAAAGAGTGAAAAATACCGGACTACAGAGTAATTATATAATTACCCAAAAATACGGTGAAACAGTATCCATTTTAGAGACTTAATTTTATCATTTTTTTGTCACTTTGACATCAATCAGTTATCCAAACTTAAATGTACCACTATTTTGTCATCTGTTTATGATGTTAACGACAAAGAAGATCGTGAGCGGTTAAATATTTATTAGTTTCTGGAGAGTGACAAGAAGGTACCACTGTTAGCAGAATGTTTTAATGAGCAGCAATGAATGCGATACTTAGGTATGAAAGATATCTATTTATGTTAACAAATAACATTTGAATGTACGACAAAAATATTTGTCAATGTTGAGACCTGACATCTAGGAGAGTGGCAATAAGGTATTTAAGACAACAGTTCACTTTTTAGTAAGTAGTAAGATAAACATTTATGTTAAATATGAATGCTTCGCGGTGAGTAGCATAGTTTTTGTCAACACTTTATTTTTGGGTGAATGGTAGAAAGTTTTTTATGTTAGCAGTGGATGTTCTGTTTCAGTGGCATAGTGTTTGTTTGTTTTCTTGAATTTCGAGCAAAGCTACTGGACATCTATCTGAGCTAATCCCTCCTAATTTTGAAGTTATAGATTACAGGGAAGGAAGCTAGTGGAAATCACTCTCCGTCAACTCTTATACTACCCTTTACAAAAGAATAGTGGGGTTGACCTTTACGTTATAATGTACCTAGAGCTGAAAGGACGATGAGCATGTTCGGCAACGGGTTTAAATCCCGCAACCTGCAGATTGGGAGTCATGCACCCTAACTATCCGGCCAATGACAGGGTTATTTAGGCGAACAACTATATATAGGACCTTAGAGTTACTTGTTTATTAAAACTTATACATATGAAAGTAACTATCTAATTTATCTCATTCTGTACATTCACACACACAAGGTAACTAAACAAACAGGACAAATCACCAACTATGGCTAGATATTTTTGAAACATGATAGGTTGTAGGCGAATATTCAAATAATAAACACATTTTTGTTTAATTTATTATGATTTGTTTCCTGAATAGAGTCTTAAAAGTAAGCTTACTGAACAAACACTGTATATTGCACATGAAGGAAACACGTGATACACAAATTAAACATAGAACGTTACAGCCAAAGTAAGAAAATCATACTATTAGAACCACATAAACGTATTAATCGTATAATATTGTATATAAAGTAAGTAAATTATTAAATAAAAACATGCTGTTTTAAATACAGTAAATATATAATTTATATAGATACTTGCATGCACAGTAAACAATATTATCGGTACAATAAGCAGAAACAAATGATACTTAAAACACAGTAAGAACGTATTTATACAAGCATAACGAACAAAATTTTATATCCACAATGAGCATAACTAATAGAAAAACATGTTTGTGCTATTCTGATAGTCCAAATACTGGAAGTAGTGTAGTGATATGGTAGTTGTTTTATTTCCTCAGAAGAGCCAGTAACATCCAGAGTTTACCTGATTGTTGGTGCTGATCATGTCGACTTCACAATACTGCAGTTCCATCCTGATGAACAATATTCTTACAATAATTCAACGACAAGATCCATTACACTGGCATTATTTGAAATTAGTTCAAATAGCATGAGAGTAACTTTATTTACTTTCATTGGCCAGTAAAATCACTGGATCTCAATGGTACATTTGCCACAGCATTTTTCTGTCGGCATCTGTAAACTAATCGCAGACCTTACATCTTGGTGAACAGATGTTTTTGGTGTCTATGCATAAGCTATTTTGGTAACGAAGGATGGCCTTACCCGATACTATGTGAGGATCGTGATAAAATAATCAATCAGTTTCAGTTACATATGTTAACATTTGGAACTGTTGGTCTGTTTTATATCTTTGAAAAAAAATTGTGGAAAATAATTAAATTTAATGATCAACAAAATATGTTTCTTTGTTATCGTCGTCTTTTTTTTTGCTGAATCAAACGTTTTATCTAACAAATAGTTTTTCTTGAAGCTCTAGATTTTCTAAGGTGTTTCTTCAACCATGAACTACACTGCTATTGCTGTAATATTCGGTTTGGTGGAGCTGCACATGGCTATCACGGTCACGAGCTCTCCATACTCTTCAAATGGTACGTCGGATGAATATATTCTTCATCAATTATATATAAATTTTAATGTTTCAATCTTAGTATGTATTACGTATTTTATATCTTGGACAGACAATATTTTTAAACATATTAATTTGTGTTTCATAGTTCAAGGTATTAGTGTGGCAAATGTTATGTTCACCTAATAACAAAAATTTTCAAGTAAACATTCCGTAACTATTGTTCTTAGAAGTTATGATAATGTCACACATTTCCCACATTGCTTCTAAAAGGGAATCTTTAATAGTATATTTATCATTGAAAGCAAATGGGATTTTCATATTGAGCTGAGATCCTAAATTTTCAGTAGCTGGAGTTAGGTTTGTCATCTAGAGTTACCAATATGTGACTCGGTGATTTGTCTTTTAAGAGTTTGATTTTATAAAAACAAGCTGAGGTACCCGTCCTTTGTCAGGGTTAGAAGTATCAGATTTTACAAAAAAATATTTCCGGTGCCAATATTGTAGGCAAGACTGAACTGTAAAAGATCCAGGCGATATTAATAAGACTCACAAAAAGCGGCATCGACTTGTCGTCAATATCTATATATATATATGTATAATACATAAATATAAATCCATAACGCCTCACTGGCATGGTAAACTTTGATAACGAATATTTCTTTTCTACGTTTTTTCGATTTTCTTTTTTATACCTTTCTGGTTTTTACATATTAACCTTTTCCGTAAAACTAAAATTGCTGGACTCTTTGATTTTAAAAGTTTTTGTTGAATTCAATTACTTGACTACAAAGAACTTGTTAAACTGCCACAGAATCAATGATTAAAGCCTTTCAACGAGAAATGTTTTTCACAATACTACCAGAGATAAATCTCAGAATACAGAAGGAATGAAAGTCTGTATTCAGATAATATGTTTTTTAAATTATATTATATAACTAACTTACGGAAATGATACATTGAGGTTAAATATATATATTTTCAAATCATCCAAAAAATTAGCTTTTAATCCTAAAAAATATAATGGACTAAATATTCAAAAATTTATTATATCTGAAATAATTATTTTGTCTATTCCAATTTTTTTTGCATTATCACAAGTACTTTGGTGGCTTACCGGTGGCTAATAGCGCTAAAATTTGGGGTTCGAATCCTTGCGGTAAATACAGCACAAATATTCCATTGTGTAGCTTTGTGCTTTACAACATAAAAACTTCATTAAAAATGCATAAACTAATCTCGGTTTAGTACGAACAAAACTATATATTGCGCAGCTAAATTAAAAGTTGTAAAAAAATTATTAATTTGCTAAATCACGAATAACAAGAATTGAAATAAAAAAATTAATACCATTTTTGTATTTTAAAACTTTAGAAATTGTATGAATTAAGACTTTTAACCTAGATATAGTCTCAAATATTTAGTATGTTCTAGCTTTAGATAATGTCATTAAAAAGTTCATTCATGCGCTTTCCTTTATTTTTGATAAGCTGAGGTACCCGTCCTTTGTCTGGGCTATGAACTTAAAGAAATGTGCGGGTGAATGCTATGATAAATAACACAAACATCCTAACTTTTACACAATTTATTTATAACATATTATTACAGTATTCATTATTACCTCACCAATAGTTTTGTATAAGGTTTAAGAACTCAATATGTATATACTTAAAACATGGTGTACACTGTGCGGTGGTCAGGGTGACTTTTTACGAAGAGGTAGCGGCCAAAGTAGTGGCACTAGGGGTGCTTTCTGTTACCCGTTTTCAACACCCAGTTTTTAATGTCATTCCACATTGGCCTCAAAAGTGTCTTACGGAGCGAAGTTGAAAGGTCACGGGTCAATGTAGAAAGTGGGTATAACTCAATAAACGGCTCTTCATAACAACCTAATTGTAGCTGTTGGATTAGAAACTTCAACTGAGTTTAGGTATTATTGCAATAGTGGCGACCATTTTTTTCATTGCATTGCTAGTGCACTCTCTGAGATATATAAGACGTTTGTGTGCTTCCCCTACATTGTGTGCTTGTTGTTTTGTAGAAAATTTAATATATATACATATTTGCTTTGGTAGTAGCTCCATCTATGAATGCAGTTAACGTTCACTTGAATACTCAATAACAGCAATAGTGAGGGGCGCAAGTGGTTGTGGACTTCTATTAACATACCCGTTGTTCCAAACTATCATCCCAAAAAATTTGGTTGAGAATGGCCCAGCGATCTAGGAGTAATTAGATAACGGACAAACAGACAGACACATTTATCCTTTATATATATAGGTAGAAGAATATTTGTTCGTTACGTGGAAATGAAGAGAAAACATAACATTAAAGAAATTAAATCCAGGCCTTATCATTTAAATATTTACCAAACCTTCCACTCCCTTAAATGTACTGATTCCACCACCCCTGAATACAATCAAAATTCCAAAGGCCAACTACCCAGTTCCTACCCTGCTAAAATTTATATCACTGTCATTTCCTTTAACAAACTTAAACACCTTAATCAGATCCCCTCTAATTCTTCTTTTTTCAAGAGAAAACAATTTCAAGGATGTTAAACTGTAGTCGTATGACCGTTCCAACCCAGATATCGCCATAGTAGCCCTCCTCCGAACCACTTCCAAAAATCAATGTTCCTCCTAAGGTAGGGCAACGAATATTGATCACAGTATTCGGAACTTGGCCTAATCAGTGACCTATACAATGAAAGTATAACCTCTTTAGACTTGTATTTATTTATTTCTGTATATACCTAAAATCCTATTTACTCTACAGAAAGTCCGATAATATGGTTTCAGCCATTAAGAGTCTATTGTGTACTTATTCCATAAATAGTTAAAATTAGTTGCTTCGAAGGAGATAACTAACGTTTCATTTGTATATAGCTACGAAGTTGTAAACCATATTACGTCGTTATTATAAAACATATTGTTTCTCTATTAATCACGCAGCTACGTCAGGGAACTTAATACTCTTCTGAAAGTTTGAATATCTTAAAAAATAAAAACTTCACCTTCATTTCCAGTTTTAGTAGCTTTTTAGACTGTCATAATACTGCAAGATCAGTTTCATGGCAACTAAATGTATTTTAATTCCAAAATTAAGGCCTAGCAAGATAAAATCTCGTTCACGCTAACAATTTCTTTCCAATTACATATCACATGCTCCTTGCGCCAGAGAACATATTTCTGTATATTATTTTTATAATTACATCATTATGTGCAAACGTAGTTTAGCAGTTGTTCAATATTTCTGGTAGAAAGTTTGTTTATAGAAGAAACATAACGATCTATTTGTTTATTTCTGTGAGGGGGGAGGTTCTATGAATTTTTCATGGAAGATACACGAATAACTTATGCATTAGAGTGAAACTAATAAAAGTATTTTCCTAGTAAAACAAACTTTAACGCCAGAGATTCGAGCTGGTATTATATCCAGAATTTAGTTAAAGAGATCATTTATTAAGATAGAATCCGAAGTATAAAAACTGATTTTATATTATCTTTTAGTGAATCTTCTCTTTCAATTGTAAGAATGTAAAATTTTGGATACACATGCATGTGATTTAATTTCATATTAGATTTTGTACTTGAGTTCTCTGTGACACCATGTACCAAAAATTACTTTGGATTGTTTGTTTAGATTCCTGTGGTGACTGATCGGCTTCCGTATTTATGTTTATTAGAAAAATTAATGTTCTTAACCGTAGGGGAAAAAAAATCGTATTACATCAACTTAAACACCATTTTTTAATGTAGTAGTGGATTTACTGAATTACAAATTTCATATGACACGATAGCGTGGATTATTGTCTTCAATTTCTACTTCGGATTCATTTATTGACAACGAGACAAAGCAACTAAAATGTGCTGCAAGCTAAACAATGTGAGTTAACAAAAAGTAATCTATTGTATTTTTTCAAGTTTCTAAACAACTTAAGAAACTTAAATGTATTTGTTTACAAGTTTACAAATTCGTTTATAAGTTTACAAACAAGGTTTAAAAAACAAAGAAGCCTATATGTTATTTTGACAAACTTACAAAACGTGAGTTAGGGAAATAAGACGTTTGAATGTATTTTGCTAAGTTTATAAACAAGGCAAGTTGACAGACAGGGGGAGTTAAGAAAATAAGAAACTTGAATGCATTTGCCAAGTTTGTAAACAGAGTGAGTTTAAGAAACAATGAGCTACAATGCTGGGTCAATATCATAATGCTAACTAACGCTATTGTCTTTCAAGATGCTTAACTCAGACGCGCGACTTCGCCAGTTAAAGATAAGTTGATAACATTTTCAGAGCGTCTATCGGTAGAAGTCATTGTGTGTTTATTTGCTTTCCATTTCTTTCGAGGTTATTTTGATGCCTGGCAACTTCAGACCCCTCACAAGCTTTAGAGGATGACTTGTGGTTGAAGCTCCTTCCACTGTCATCTGTCTAAATCCAAATAAAGATTGATGGTAATGGCTTGAGAAAACGTAAACCCTACTGAATGTTCCTACACCAGCACGTTTCTTATTCTATTGAGTCTAATACATTTTAATTAGTGCTCACTCAATCCGAATAACTCTCGACATTCTTCCCTTTATCATCTGTTAACAACATAGCTAACACATTTCATTTATTTCACTATAAGTGTTTACGTAATTTTATTGTGGTATTTAAGCATTAACTAACAATGTTTTCAATTCGTTTTAGTCCTAGCTGATTACGTTTATTTATTTATCTCTGAAGGTGATCAACTTGAGAAATACCGAGAGAAATTGCAGGAACTCTTGCTTTTTGTTTACAGGTAGGTGGATTTTGAATTTCATTGGTTCTTTCAAATACTTAGTTTTAACACCACTACGATAAGATTTGTATATAATGATGACAATATATTTACTTTGAACTGATAATTTATCCTATAAGCGGATAACGTATACATAGGCTTAAGAGGAATTTAATCTCACAGAGCAAAATTATATTGCAAATTTGATATGTATATCATTTTCATGTGATGTTATTAAACAAGACCATATCTTTCAAAAATGTAAATAACTAGTAAACCGTTTTAAAATATGCTTTTCCAGTAACGTGTGCATATTTTTTATCATTTTATATTGGTGCTATTATAACTGTTGATAAAATGACAACTTTTTCATTCTCGTTAAAACATAGTAATAAAACCTGTTAACAAAATAATGAAAACGTGATCCCTAGCTTTTAGTGTGCTTATTTTTTGTTTAAGTGCAAAGCTTTAATATGGGTAACTTGTACTATACTCATTGCAGGGATCAACCCCTGAATTTTAACTTTATGAGCACTCAATCTAACCGCTGATTCCTAGCTTTAGATGTTTTGTGCAGTGTAATTGTATTCTCTGACTCATTTACAGTACCTTTGTCATAGTAATTCTAAAATAAGGACAGATGCTAATGTAGACTTCATTTAACGGTAAATAGCTGAGAAAATTAACTGTAATCAATGGGGATTATTATTTTACCGAGATTGTACATAATTTGGTTCATATTCCTTTAGTTGTTTTCAAAACCAAAGACTATCAATAATCGTGAACTGACAATAAGAAAAGTTGAAGCACTGTTGAATGTTTTCTATAGGAGAATATGTGTTCGCCGCGGGAATAGCTGTGACGCTCGACCAAACGCTTGTTGTGGAAGTTCCTCCTGCCGGTGTAATCTATGGGGAACTAACTGTCGATGTCAGAGACAGGGAATCTTCCAGGGCTGGGGAAGATGAGCAGGAAAACATAGGAACGAACCTGCTGCTTTAATCAAATTGTAAAATAGGCTTTTTGTTGCAATCTTCTTCTGAAAAGTTTGCTTTTTCTGTACCGTACACGGTATTTTCCGTTGTATTTAATACCTATAGAAGTTTAGTAAGAGATGAAAGTTGACCTGTTAAAATACATGATACATTAACACATTAGTTCTGTGCTATTAAATAAAAATCTCTTACATGGTACTGATTGTGAATGCTATCTATGTATGTATTCGATCATGCTTATTGTAATTGTTTTGGAATTCGTTCCGTGCTAATAAATATAAATATCTTACATTGCATTGAATGTGAGAGTTATGTATGTATTCGATTATGCTTATTGTAATTGTTTTGGAATTCGTTCCGTGCTAATAAATATAAATATCTTACATTGTATTGATTGTGAGGGTTATGTATGCATTCGATTATGCTTATTGTAATTGTTTTGGAATTAGTTCCGTGCTAATAAATATAAATATCTTACATTGTATTGAATGTGAGAGTTATGTATGTATTCGAGTATGCTTATTGTAATTATTTTGGAATCCAAATACCAGATAAGCTGTGTAAACAAACGTATTTAAGGAAAATATCAATCCAACCGAAACATAATTTTGAACTCTTATCGATCAATCGAGATGAAGCAGTTTTGAAAATAAAAAAAGTGATTATAGATTCCCAACCTTTTCAACATTCCTGCGTTAGAGAGTTGATTAAGCAAAATAATAACCTCTTTTAGGCAGGCACTTTAAATAGTGAAGTATATTTACACAAACACACGTTATAAACTAAATTTCTTTCCTAAATTAAAAATTCCAAAGAATCTGGAATTATGGAAAAACATTGAGAACTTTTAAGTCTCGAAAAGTTTAAAATGTTGAAATAACCCCTCTAACAAAAAGTTAAAAGAACTTCAAAATGTGCAAAAAAATACTTCCAGTACAAAAAACAACAATGTAATATCAAGATATGGGAACAATTTATTCAACATAATATTACTAGATGCCCAAAATGCACAAAAAATATATCCAACTAAATGTTTAAAGAATCGAAAAATGTGTAAAAACATAATTCAATTCAAAATATAAATATAATTTAAAAATGTAAAAATAATTCGCTCTTGCTCGAAATTTAAAAAAATTCTTTGTTTAAAAATGTTGATATGCCAAAATGATAAATAAACCCTTGCGAACTGATTTCTAATACATTTTGATATATTAAAAGATAATTCTGGTGTAGTGTTTATGGAATCTGTAAAGATGAAAATAATTCTCCCATGTCCAAAATCCCCAAATGAAAAACCAAACCATAAATCTAATTCAAAGTTTGAAGATGCTCACTTATAATTTGAAATTCCAAGACTTCGAGATGTGGGAAATATTTCTACTATTCAACATTTAACTGAAATTAAACATGGTTCTGTTCTGTTATTAATATCCCTGTATTTTATGTGATACTTATATAAAATCCTTTTGAAGATATGTCAGATATTCTAATACCTTACTATGTCATTTAATGCTCAAATAATTATGAATAACAAGATAATTCTAGAAAATGAACAATGCATTATAATCTATGCTGTGTATAGATGTTAAGAGAATATTTGTTCATAGAAAATTGGCCAGCAGGTGCAAAAAGAACAACGAAGCTCTAGTGTGTGCCCTTCTAAAGCGATAAAAGCTTTTACACAATTGTATTTGTTCGTCGCCAGACGATTTCACTTCCAAGGAAACCCTCTAGTGAATACGTTATTAAATTATGATCTCCACAATTTTTTTAATTCCGACTGTCTTTAATAAGACTGTACTGTGTTACAGCTTATAATGTGCTATTATGTGGAATAACAGTAGTGGAAAATGCATTACTCGATCGAAATGATGTGATGTTGTTTTTCTGGTTCGTCATTAAATTTACAATCAGTGATAGCTTATTGTTCTTTCATCTTCTGGAGTTAGATTCATATTTTGATGAGAGCTCTAATACATTTTCAACAGCAACATTTCTGTAACTCATAAAAATACAAAAAGGCCATCATTTTTAAAAGGTTGGAAATTACCCTAAACTCATTAATTTTCAATGGCATATATTTTTCATACACATTCTGAAATGTTTATATGTTTATGAAATAATGATGTTACAACAACTTTCTTGTAACAAGTAGCAGTATTTGTACAAAATAAAAGTTTATAATGGTAATTTCTACGACAGATTTCTCGTCGGATGGGATTATTTTATCGATATAAAAGGTAGTTGTGCAGAATGAATCATAAAATATTAATTGTCAGTTAGCAATTTGTCAATATAATACTACACATAATTAAATAAAATAATACAAATACTAGCGCCACCTGAAAATTGAAAAACGCATTCATAAGTTTATTGGGAATAACGGTTTTCCAGCTTGAAATATGTAATCGTGTTATAAGTTCCTTATATTAATACATCAATATACATTAATACACAATGGGCTATCTGTGCTCTGCCCACCACGGGTATCGAAACCCGGTTTCTCGCGTTGTAAGTCCACAGACATGCAGCTGTGCCACTGGGGGGGGGCTACATCAAGAAACTTTATGCATAATTAGAACGCTCTACTAAATAAGTTCCTGTGTTTGGTCTACCAGTTATACCTTTGGAGTCAACTGTTATTCAATCATTTGTTTAAGATATTGTAAACGTCAAATCACGTTCTTAAAACCATCAAGAAAAATCAGGTTTCTAATTATTTTCCCCATTGCTATCACGATCAGCTGAGTTCATAAAAATAAATAAACCGTGTTGTCGTCATGGTGAATTTTCACTCAGGCAAATTGAAACGTCTCTTGTCATTTCTAAATTATATAAAACTGTTGTTGGACCTTTCAAAGAAGATAACAAATGATTCCTAGCCGAAAAGCAGTGGAAATTGCTCTTAGACAGCTCCTCCTCTCTTTCAATTTAAAGAAAAATAGTGTTTTACCGTTCTAGAACACCTCTATTATTTAACATCTAAAAGAATTAAACTTAATTATTTTTACTATACGAAAACCTGAGCATTTAAAGAAAGAAGTAAATATTCAACAGAATATTAACTTTCAGTATATAGTTGTCAGGTTTTTCCCTCACATTATGTCTATATGAATGTCAACTAACAAGTAGATGTAGTTAAGTTTGGTTCCTGCAAGTGACGTACTCGTTGCTAAGTAGAAGTTTTAGGTTTCGTGATTCTATATTGTTTATATTATATGACTGGCAAGCAGTTAAAGTTTATTTCTGAAACGAGAGAATTATCATAAAGTGGATATTACTGTCTATATTACCCTTGAAAACCACATTACACAAAATAGTTGAAGGATAATTGAAATCTGTGATACTTTAGTTAAGACAAAATAAAATTGCTGATATAAAATAATATCAAACACACCCTTATATCGGTTTTATGCAAATGAGTTATCTAATGAGTCGTCATATGACCGAAATACAAATAACTTGGACATTGAACTTATGCTCGTTAATAAACATTTGGTAGAAATAGCTTTGTTTCCTTAGGGTTCATAGTAATTCACTTTAACTGGATAATAAGAACAGCAAAATCAAAATATTTATATCATCTGAGGCATCTTCAACACCACCTTGGAATAAATCATTTTCTAGGGCATCTTCAGCGTCTGGAGTCACTTGACGGAATGTGATGCGTTTTCTAAGAGCATCTGATATATGTTCGATAGGGATTACTACTGAAAATTTCGTTAACAACAATGATACCAATATTATTGCTACTGATCATGGATTTAGAAGTTTTATAGACTACCATGACTTTTTAAAAACCTTTTACGTCTACACTTTAATTCATTTGGATATTGTGCTTTAGTGTATTGACCACCAATGGTTTAACTTCCCGTTAGATTATGTTCATATTGTATATATATAGTTAATATTAGCAACATAACGGTTCCATGTATATTATGACATTACGACATTAGTTTGATTATGTTAGTTTTGATAATTACTTTCTTTGCCATATTAAAGTGTTGTAACTGCCCTTTTTAAGTCTTGTTATCGTGTTGACCTTTTAGGCTTATTATATATCTTTTGAGAATTTTACAAAAGATTTAATACTATTTATTACCCCCTGTTCTCCTTTGTTTACCTGAAGAAGAAGAATCAACTATTCGAAAGCGTCTTGGGTCTTATTTTAAGTCTATTACCTCCTACAGTCAGCTTTATGCGTTTTTTTTGAGTTTCAGAGAGTGATGGTGTTTAGATTAACCTCACAGTATATTTAGCATGCTGTTTTATTTGTATTACGTTTCACATTTGGACGATTCTGGTATTCTCTAAACTTCTTATGTGTTATTCTTAATCTTCATAAACATTAGTCTTGATTGCACTATAGGAAAACTACTGCTGCTAACACGACAAAGTTTAAATAGTAACATGTTTCGTCGTTAATTTGTTACGGTTACAAGTGGTTTAATGAGTTTTCATTGGTAAAACGACATGTTATGGAAAATTGGAGAAAAATCATGAACTTTTACTGGGCTACGTCTTCAAAGCAAATTAATTCTACAGCAGCAGGTCAAGCCAACAGCTAGTGTTCGTATGTAAAGTATAATATAATTGATACTTCAAACCGTCAGTACTTGGTGGAGCTCCATAATTACGAAATTGAGGAAAAACAATACAATTGTACGTTTCACAAATACTTCATTTATCCACGACCATGGTTTCGCCTGATGAGGCCTTTACTTGCTAAAACAAGGTCATGAATAAATGGTGTATTTGTGAAACGTATAATTGTCTTGTTTTTCCTCAGTCTTGTAAAGTATATTATCTAAGTAAAGTATAATATATTATTTATTTATTGCTACACTCATTAAAAGCATTGACTAGATTGTTGAATATGTCGAATATTCTTACCTTTGAATATTTTATTATTGTTCCTTTATTATATAGATTGTTTTGCATTGTTATCGTAATATATCTATTTGGGACTAACCTGAATCTCCTAAGCTGGCCGAACCTTGTGAAGTATTATTGGGATTGTGGCCGAAAATATCTTTAACAGCGAGGATATCCGACTGGTGAAACAACGTATTTTAATCTTCACAAAGAGGGACGCAAGAAAAGTGATTGCAAGGTTGATTTTTATTTTCGTTCTAAGTACATAGTTTGTTCTTATCTGAAGTTAATATTAATCCACCTCTTATATAAAGGCGTTACCATACATTAGGCTAAGATCGGATCAATTGCACCGGCATGTGGTAACACCATGGATTACAAGATGTGGTCTCTGTTATGAGTGGTATTAATGGTGTCGTTCCGTAAAATGTAGAAATCGGTAAAATCTGCTTTTGCTTATTCATTATTGCCCGTACGACCGCTATAGGCATCCTGTATCTGTGTGAAATGAGGTTGGATCTCATAACAACTTCTTTCTAAATTAGCATAGCTTGTTATCTGGCTGCAGGGTAAAGCACGTCTCAACTGTGAAAATAATTTTGTCTTTTCGTCATTCTTCCACTGCAGCTGTGCTGTTTTGTAAAGGGAAAGTCTGCTTACTGAGTTGAACAGATTGGTTCACTTATCTTGTGTTCACTGACATTCATTTGCGACAAAGAAGATGTACTTGTATTGTGGGTCGTCGTGTTCAGTACCAGAACACCGATGTCATTAATTTGGAAGTGATTTCACATTCCGCTAATAACAAGATGTTAATTCCTAATAGCCAGCTGTGATTAGCTGGCTTTCGTTTATCCGATGGCTCTCCACATTAGTGAGAGATTCAGATCTCTTCTTTGTGGTATAGTCATGGTTTATAAGCACAGTAGTAAATTAAACTATTCAAGGTAACATCTGAAACATAATTGTAAGAGACCACTATAACAAATGCTGAATGATTAACTATTTGCATTTCAGATCATATAACTGATCATTAGATGCTTCGTTTCGGGATACTAAAATGAGAGGGTGGTTAACATTATTCCACGACGGTGTCTTTTGCCTTGACATAACTAAAATATTGCAAGTTCTAATTATTGTTTAAATCTTTTGGTGTGATGCATGTACTTATTTTTCGTTCAGTAATGGTTATTTTAATCGTAATTGTTAAAAGTACGCATCAGTTAATCGTATGTAAGTCGACAGATTACACGTGAAATCGCACACTTATCGCACTACCACCATAGTAAATTGACAAACACTACGTATAAGAATGTAAAGTCATTTTTTTTGGGGGGGGGGGAGGACATACTACATGTTTCAACTAAATGTTGATCTGTCTGTTTTCAGACCAATCTTCTGTCGAAACATGTAGTATGTTCCCAAAAATCAAACTGCTTCATTATTCTTATAAAACGTTTGTCATGTGACGGATTTACTATCATATATATATATATATATATATATGTTTTAATATCGATATTTGTTTAAGTTGAATTTATATTCAGAAATGTACATAACTTATACTGTTAAATATGTATTGCGAAACTCCCGCCTATTCTCTAAAGTTGTAGAAGATTCTCGTGTGTAAGAATCAATAATATATGTATGTACGTAAACGCTAGTGTTAGCGTCAGTATTGTTACGTAAACTGAAATTTCGAAAAATACTCCACACGCCTATAACTATAACCAACGCGACGCGCCAAAAAAATCTGTTATTGGTTCGCTATAGTTGGTATACTATAAATTTCGAAAGCTATAATTGTGGCTAACACTTATTAATCGGAAAACTTCAGATATTTGACCAGAAACATTTATAAGTTTCATTACCAACCATTTAACTTCAGTGGATTCATATAGGACATTAGTACTTTTACAGCAACATTACCTGACTTTAACGGTGGAATTCTCGGCGAAGAATACAAAGTTAT
>NW_013665753.1:62790-66081 GCF_000517525.1 Limulus polyphemus
CGCTCATCGTGAACCCTCGATAAGACATCATGGAAGTTGCAGACTAGAATTAAGACTTTGTATTGCTTGTAAGTTTGTGGAACTTTTGCATATAAGTCATTATTTGTATTAGCTGTTTGTAATAACTGTTGTTTTAAATTGTATTATTGTTTGTATGTTAAAACATATTTATATAAAACAAAGAAAACTGTGTGTATCAATCTTGTTGGCAAATATCATAAATTGAATATATATCGGCATATATTTAATTACTAAATCTAAATTACAGAGTTTACCACACACACTGAATACCACAGGTGAATATAATCAACCTTCAATTTACAAAATGCAATTCCAGTTTCACAAAACAGAAATAATCTTAAGATATTTTAAATTAATTTGCAAATAAATATAATCGAGAATATTCGTTTGGCCCCCCAGTGGCACTGCAGTATGTCTGCGGACTTATAACGCTAGAAACCGGGTTTCGATACTCGTGATGGACAGAGCACAGATAGTCCATCGTGTAGTTTTGTGCTTAATTCCAAACAAACAATATCTTTTGGTACCAGACTACTTTTTTGTACGTTCGTCTAAGTTGAATTATGTTATAAAATAAATGTCTAATTAAAATAAGGTTTTGTGTCCTTAACACATTTCACAACAGAAAATACTAAACCCTAGATTAGTTTAAGCTTATAAACACTACCCGATCGAAATCGGAAGTAGAAACCAAGTGCCATAAAATTAAGTTTCATCATGTTTTTGAAGCCTAATTTGTTAAACAGGTTTAAAAAAAAAAGACATTTCTGAAGAATTTGATTTTCCTATTCTTTTTGCCAATAAATAACTAAATAACAGAAAAAATAGAAGTAGGTTACTGCCGACTGGTTACTTCCCTGTGGTCGATGATTCGAAAAAAAAAAGAGACGATGGCAAGCTACCTAGGCTGCGCACTGATGAACATACAATGACAGGATTCTATAATAATTGAGGGAGGATAGCCTGTGCTTTGGTGGCTGCTAAAAACACCTCTAGCGTGTAACCATAACCAATTATAGTTCGTACATAATACACTAGATGCTTTAATATTCATTAGTATTAATCATTCGAATACAGCCACAATGCATCAACAGAACTATTGCAACAGAGTTTGACATTATTTATGCCATCTTCCACTTACCCACTAAATTTATAACATACTAAATTCCGTTTCTTTTGCTACTCAGTTTAGCTAAAAACAGAAGTCACTGTGTAATTTTGATTTCCAATAAATCCAAGCACACCAGTTGAATCTCTTTTTGTTTAATATATAATACTTCACGATACAAACAACTGTTTAGCAACATTGTCAGAAATAATGATACACGTACAAGTATAACGAAAATACATTAGTTTATACATTTGCCATGAAAAGATGGAGTCTTTAATTAGGTAGACCTTTTTTTTTTTATTTTGCTCTGTTGGTGTGATGTTCTATTGTTTTGGCTCTTTTGAAGTGGAATAAATATTAATATTTTGTTCAAATTTCTGCTGCATGATTTGCTGATCAATTCGTTGTAAAAGTCCTACAGTAACAGAAGTTAATTCCAATAGGTGCAGTTTCATGACATCACAGACTACACCTAACATTTAACACAGTAAAGTCACCATTTATTTTTACTTGCTGAATCTAAGCTCACAATCTGAATTAAATCGAGTATTCTCGTACTCTTCAACTTTTCAAGTTCTTATCATATCTTGATGCTCAAAATAAATCGCAAATTACAACCATACACTAGTACGTTATTATGTTCTTCTTTACATTTAATGAGATGCTAGTTTGATTTCGTAAATAACCAATAACTGTTTCAGTACTTGAAAAAAATGAATAATTTCAAATAATCTTTTAAATTATGATTATTAGCACTCGATTTATTTCTGTGGGCTCAATTACCATCCACGATATTGCTATTTTAGTCATTTATTTGAAAATCTATAGTGAACTTGATTTTGTGAAAAAAAACAATAAAGGTGTAAGTATTAAATATTACTAATTCATACAAATCTGTGTACTTGTAATATTAAATACTCAACACGTGCCATAATGTCTTAAGATGGAAACAGATATTATAATTCTTGAATTACTGTGTCATGTTACAAAGATAAGTTCGTTCTTTCTTCATATTTTAGCAGGATACAGCAAATGCAAGTGGCATGACGTGCTGATCTGAAATACAGATTGCATTAAAACTATAGGATAAAATTAATTAGTCGTTGCTATGGAATTATTCTTGTGAAACTTACTGTCATGGTAATTTCAGTGGATAACAATCCAAATTGCGTTCTTTGATTCTTTCTTATATAGCAGAAAGTTTAGGGTTAAAGCACAAAACTCTTCTTCCTTCAATTTATATTTATTTTGCACACAACAGTAATTTCATTAGGGAAAAACTTCCCTAATGTTAAACCAAACACACGTTAATGCAATTAGTCGTATCATTTACTCGGTTGTATTACATACAGAACAATTGTATCTTAGCCAAGTAGGAATTTTTCTTTGATTCTAAATGGACGATGTAAATCTCTATACATGTATGTATACATATTTTAAAATATGAGTGGGTTATTGTTACAAATATAGTTCTAGTTATCTTTCAGGCTGATATTTCACTCTTTATTCATGTCATAGTTACCTGTGATATAGTTAGTCCTAGATAACTACAACATGAGCTTTAACAAATCTTTTTCTAATAAAAAAGAACCACTTAAAATCGTTAACAAATATGGATATTTTAGGACCTGCCAACTGCCAGAACAATCATATATTTATCAAATCGCACAGTGCTAGATAAATATGAATATTTTAGGACCTACATACTGCCAGAACAATCAGATATTTATCAAATCGCACAGTGGTAGACAAATATGGATATTTTACCACCTACAAACTGCCAGAACAATCAGATATTTATCAACTCGCACAGTGGTAGACAAATATGGATATTTTAGGACCTACAAACTGCCAAAACAATCATATATTTATTAAATCGCACAGTGCTAAATAAATATAAATATTTTAGAACCTACAAACTGCCAGAACAATCAGATATTTATCAAATCGCACAGTGGTAGACAAATATGGATATTTTAGGCCCTACAAACTGCCAGAACAATCAGATATTTATCAAATCACACAGTGGTAGACAAATTATGGATATTTTAGGACCTACAAACTGCCAAGAACAATCAGAATATTTATCAAAATCACACAGTGGTAGACAAATATGGATATTTTAGGACCTACAAACTGCTAGAACAATCAAGATATTT
>NW_013665753.1:66102-114816 GCF_000517525.1 Limulus polyphemus
TAAATAGTAAATATTTTAGAACCTACTAAACTAGCCAGAACAATCAGATATTTATCAAATCGCACAGTGGTAGACAAATATGGATATTTTAGGCCCTACAAACTGCCAGAACAATCAGATATTTATCAAATCACACAGTGGTAGACAAATATGGATATTTTAGGACCTACAAACTGCCAGAACAATCAGATATTTATCAAATCACACAGTGGTAGACAAATATGGATATTTTAGGACCTACAAACTGCTAGAACAATCAGATATTTATCAAATCACACAGTGCTAGATAGTTATCTTCTTTTTTTGTCCAATTCAAATTAACCATTATGAAAGAATAGCTATAATAGAAAAAGGACTTCTTAAAACCCTTAATAAATACGAATATTTTATGATCTACAAACGGACTGAACAATCAGATATTTAAAAAAATTCACAGTGCTAGATACTCAACGTTTTTTGCCCAATTCAAATAGGGCATTATGAAAAAATACCTATGATAAAAAATTACTTTTTAAAACTGTTAATAAACACGGATGTTTTACGACATACAAAATGACGGAACAATCATATATATATTGAAGTTCCTTTTTTTTTACCCAGTTCAAATCGGCCATTATGAAAAAATAACTACAATAAAAAATTAATTTTTAAAACCCTTAATAAATACAGATACTTTAGGACCTACAAACTGACAGAACAATAAAATATTCAAAAAATTTCACAATGTTAGATACTCAATTTTTTTTGTCCAATTCAAATTGGCCATAATGAAAGAATAGCTATAATTAATATAAATGCACATGTATGACACGGTTTGTTAAATGTGTTCTGTTCTTACTACACTGCAGCAAATGTACGTAAAAATATTACTTTTTCTACACATAGAAATAAAAACATTGCGTGTTTGAATCTCGGTAACTAGCAATCGATTATTAAACAAAATGACATTTTTTTTTCACCACGCCCAATTTATACATCTATTAATGTGGTCAAAATCTTTCTTTCGAAGGCTTTTTACTGCAAAACTTCAAAATTTAACATGTTTATGTGTTTATTACCACTTTTACATTTTGACAATTACTTTTAATTGACCGTTTAAATTTTCCAATAATTTCATGCTTACATTCCATCTTCTATATTTTCAATTTTGCAGTTTTATTTCTTACCTAAATTTCAAAAATCAGTATATTGAACTATAGAGATTAATGTTAATATTTTCATAAACTTTATTTATATATATTTATAATTAACTGATACTTAAAAAATGTCTCTCCGTTCTTTCAGTTTGATTCTTAAAATATTCATTAAAAAAACAATTATTTCAGGTGCTAAGTTTGGTTCCTTTATAATATAACTACGATTTCGAACATAAAGCACCCAGCAAATCACTAATTAAAACCATTAATTCTACATATATGCCCCACAACATTCGGTTTTAAAATACTGAACCTATCTATAAACGATCCCATTTTGGAAATGCTGTTTTAAAACAATGTACAGTAAAACTTACAGTACATTAACATCTGTACGACAAATGTTTCACAACAGGAACACCTACATCCAGAGACGACTACACACGGATGAAACGCTTTTCTCTTGCCATACCAAGTCCAATTCTCTGGACTGACTGAAGATTACACAGCTACAAGACGCTATTGTATCTGTTACATCCATAAGTCTATATTCTAATTCCAAGCTAGTTACTTGTAAGCCAGCTTTCACAATGCTTTCAGTCTGTGCCACTGCGATATGGCAGTTCTGGCTTTAGCCAGCATGTCACACCAGTGTTTGGACTCGGTGGGCCCGCTCCTGGAGGATAAGATGACCTTTCCAATATGCTCGTTTCGTCCAATTGTGTCAAAGTCCATGACCGTTACGGACAGGTAAGTTTCCCGGATGTGTTCCCAGGGTACGATGAACTGAAAGGTTTCGTTAAACACCGGATTTAATGTCCGGTTATGGATCTTAGTTTTCTTTTTTTCCACCCGTTTGTCTCCTCGATGAAGCCACACCTTAACGTATGGATCTAAAAAAACAAACAAACAACAACAACAAAACAAACATGTGTAAAGGTTTTCAAGGACAAAACACTAGCACACTAACTACGAGACTCTTTATCCCATAAAGAGTTTATTAAATTCGCAGCTTGTTTATTACAATAGATAAAAAGTTTCTTTAAAGAAGTGTTTTGTGAGGTAGGACAATCATCATTGGACAATCATCGTTAACCTAATTACTACATATCCTTGTTAGCACTACGGAAATCAAATGAGACTTTCTTTATCCCGAGAAATATATTCCATTCGACAATTCAAGATGTTTAAATGTTATCAAAGTTACTCGATATGAATTGGATAATAAATTCTTAAACCAATTTCCCCAGAGAATGATATCATTTGTATTTCTACTCTTTCATTATATAAGAATGTCTTTGACTGTCCGGATGTCTTTGACTTAATGTACGAAAATTTTATACTTACCAGGAACTATATGAAATCATGAAATCAAGAAATTGAACAACTCCCTACAACTAAAAAATCAAAGTTACTTTAGATATTACGGAAAAAGCTTTGGAAAAATTAAATTTGATTAACCACTCAGATCTCAAGCTAGTCATCATATGAATTGTGTTAGTCAGGTCATGATGTTTTTATTTCAATTCGTTTTAAACTGTTAAGAAATTAAAAAATCTCACATATAGTAATACCTTATGAATGACACACATAAGACAATTGTTAAATTACAAATCCTGGTCTGTAACCGCAATCAAACTATATTTCCCATTTAGAGTTGAAAAAATTGAAAGCTAAATGTAGCAAAATATAAATTTGTTTTCGTAAACATCTCTGGAATGAGTTCATTGTGACAAAATTTTCATTTTAATCTAATCAGATCGAGTTTTAGTGCCAGCAGTGAGACGTCTGATTTTAAGTATTCTAGATGAAAAAGTCAGATCTCGTGCTTCCTAAACTGGACTTTACCTGACGACCCGTTGATATCCTTAGCTTTCAAGTTCCTTGCCTTGATAAGAGAAATGGACAGCTCACTTGTTCTAGGGATGTAAATGAGTGTCACCAGTATCTCGCCTAACTGAAAAAAAAAAAGAATATCGAATCCTTTATTAGTAATGATACACTACTGTGGTTAGACCGTTTCGCATTACAATATAGGATGGGAAGGCTTATCACTAATAACACAAAAACATGATCTGACTACTACTTATTACAACATACATACCTGATAGAACACCTTATCACAATCATTAGGCCATTTTTCATTATAATACATTTCCTAGATGCAACGCTTATTAGTAGAACACACTTGAACTGTTTATTAATACATGTGGATTGCTGAAGCTCGTAGTTCGATGGACAAGATTTGGCCCAGTTCACGTTGCTAGCGTGTTTCACAATCTTTCACTCTAAAATACGTGGATATTGGTTTTATTTAACAGTTTTGTACAACCTCACGTTTAACTTAAGCCAGATTTCTAATTTGTTGCTGCTCAGCTTCATATGCGCCTACAGTAATGGTTCGTATAACCAGTACACGTACTCTTGCAAACATTTAGGAATGTTTTCAAAAGGTGGGGGAACGTACGTCAACTCCAAGAGGAGTATTTCCCACACGACCATTAACGAATTCGGAAAACACCCGGTGGTCTGTTGATCCATCACCCTATATGCCATAAGATCAGTCCCTCATAGCTATACAAACTATTTAAGCATTGTCCGATAGCTTGCACACTACCCACAGACCATTAAACTGAGGATGATATGGTGATGTGATATCCTCACCACTCCTAATATGGGAAACAGCTCAGAAAGCCGTGAAGTGTTAAAGTTAACTCGTTGATATGCATCTATTTTCTTGGAACCATGAATGATAACATTCATTGTTCTGCTAACTTATCAGCTATTAACAATGCTAAAATATCAGCATATGGAAAGACTTCAGTCCACTTAGAGAAATAATCAGTTGTGGCCAGCCTACATGATTGTCTTTTTCGTTTGCTTCTGAGGAGGGTCAATCTATATTTATGGTAATCCACTGTGGTGAAGAAGTAATCATTCTTTATTACAACACTGGCAAACTCCCTGTGCAGGCGGGTAGTATAAATACTATCATTCAACATTTTTATTGGAAAGTGCCAAACCTTGGTGTCCATGAGCTTGCTACAGTGCGTGAAACTCTCTGGTCTCCGATATTCGTATCAATTAAAAAGCTTTTGTCTAAAGGCCCTTGGAACCACTAGCTGCATCACAATAAGCACTCCATCCATGTATGGATTAAAATAATGGTAGAATTCCCCTCCTCTACCTCATACAATTGCCAAGGGTTACAAGCTTTCATGCTATATTCACAAAACTGTGTTGGTCAAACATTTTGCCTGCTGTATGGGAACTACGACACACCATCTTGTACCCGTGAGAGCACAGATCTGACTTCATTATTATGTACAAAATCTTGGTGCTCCTTCATTTTAACTACAGCTACTGGTGACAATCATGTACTCTCTAATGGCTAAAATGTGCTAACTACAGATGTTGAGTGCATTATATTAAAATGGTTTTGGAGCCTCGCCATGTTGTTGTAGACCATTTTGGCACGTTTCTTCATACTATATCTGAAGACCGTGTTCATGTCAATGGGCCTTCTCATTGTAAAAGACTCCATCGCAAGACTGTCATGTCCAAAGCACACCTTTCCTCCCGAGTGGGTTTTACATAAGTCATCTACTGTGCAAGGACAACTGTTTCCAAGCATTCGTTCCAACAGTTCGTGAATTTTCACTTGCTACAATAAGAATTTACTTACCAGAGTTGTGGTACGACTTATTGTAGGTCTCTTTCTGGATGGTCCTGGTTACCACTGATGTTGGTCTATGTCCATATTTATTTATTAATGTAATTAAGTACAAAAGATATTCACAACTTGAAAATTCTAAATTCCCGATTTGAACAGATTTTTATGATCTGAGTCTATGAATATTTTGCATTGGAGAGATCTTTTAGATACTCCTTTCCAAAAGTAAGAAAATTTGTGGTAGCACCAAACTACCTATAAAATGTCAAACAATATCCAATTATTGTTCCACTGGGACTTGATATAGGCTTTGGTTGTCACGTGATCTTTTAATTTGAACATTCAAAATCGTTTTCATATAATGTATTCAACCCTCTGTACATTTCTAGTTGCACGTAAAAGTTTGTACAGTGTCACTTTGTTTAATTGTGCATCATCAGTACATCTACGATGGCAGATCAAAAGTTTCTCCACCCAGACAAACATATGATTTTACAAGAACATTGGCTATTCTGTAAGCAGCTCAGTGAGATATTTCTTCTGGTTCTTAGATGTTCTAGAAGATCTTTATTTGTTCTCTGACGCAGTTTGGATGAAATACCACTAGACATACATCCAGTGTAACTTACTTCTTTTTCACACTCACATACCGTGCATACTACAAATCCAGCTGGCAATATAAATGGCAAATATTACTAATTATATACCAACACTATTATTTATCTTGCTTTCAGAGAGATTACAAGTGGAGTAAATGTGACTTGGTTTATGGGGAATAAACAATGTAATTCATGTATTATTTCCATCCTGTATTTGCTTGGCAAGTAGTAGCACTTAAAGGTGTGACTTAAGTTTCCTTTGAAACACTGTTCGGTAGAATGTAACCTGTTTTTGGTAGTGAGTTGTAAACTAAGGAACCTCAGATCCACAGTCTGGCACGCTAACTGGGCTACGCTAGCTCGAACATGCACGAAATTGCATTGAACGAGGAGGGACTTCCCAGAAAAAAGTGCATACCCGTTTGTAATTAAGCAGATTACACACACATAATATAACTTATTGTAAGCTACTTCAAGGGATCTTCTTCCCTAATGTCGTGTAGCAGATGTGGAATTAATCTTGTGGTTCCTGTGAAATGTGAATAATATAACAGACTGAGAGTTTGGAAACTTACCAGATATTATACTAAGTGCCCCCCAGTGGCATAGCGGTATGTCTGCGGACTTACAACGCTAGAAACTGGGTTTCGATACCCGTGGTGGGCAGAGCACAGATAGCCCTTGTGTAGCTTTGTGCATAATTTAAAACAAACAAACAATTATACTAAGTTATTGAAATGTAAATCCTATAAGAGAAATATCACAATATCATATACAATAAATGTCTGAAAGTTTCCATCGTAACGCGAGAAAATTGGACTGCTTATCAATAAAGCACTTAGACTGATTAGACTATTTAGAAGAAAAACTCAATACCCAAGTAAAATATTTATGTATATAATGAATGAACCAATTATAGTACTTATCAACATTAATGAAAAAATAATTAAATAGTTTGTCATTACAAATAAGATTAATTCAACTTTATATGAGTAATTTTTATGTGCTAACGTAGTAAGAAAATGACACAGTTGCGGCCATGGACGGCAAGGCGAATTCTAGGTTATTCGAAAGGGCAAAGTCACTAACGAGTAGGCGAATCCTTAGAAGGGATATTCCTATAATGAGATTGTGAAATGATGTAGAGTCAAATGATACGATATTTCGAAAAAAGGGAGTCTTCAACGCTCTATATGGAAGTAGAAAACTACATAGCAAAGAATTTTGGATAACAACAGGCTCCAAAACCATACAAAAAACAATCTGGAGTGCTACCTCCATCACAAAATAAAGCTATGATTATGATAAGAACCTTTCGACCCCAAAATCCATTGTGATGAAGTTGGGCATATCTCACAAAGTTAATAAGCAAGAATGAAAATCGATGAAGGTTCAAGCTTTTAGTTACGCCTAAATATCATTTTATGCATTTATGAGAAAGATATTCAAATGAACAGCAGTTTTATTCAACCAAATATCTGTCAACTTTCCTAATGCAGTCCGAATGTAATCCTTTACCAGCATGACACAATCTAATTAGGTTGTTTATTATTGTAGCATTTGAACTGATTACAATGCGTATTGAGTAAACTGATTGGACAGTTTATTAGTATAAACGTGAACCGACTGGAATATTTATAAGGATAACACTGTTAACATTTTATAAGTATATCATATGAACTTATCAGCGTAACATTTAAGCTAATGGATCGGCATGGCATAGTGGTAAACGTGCCCAAATATGAATTCGAGGTTCTCCATCCGTTTCAGTAAAAGCGCACTCCTCACTTTGAGGCCGTGAATGCGCTGCAAGAGGGACGGTCAATTCCCACTATTTCATCATGGCCTGGCATGGCCTTGTGGTTAAGGCGCTCGACTTGCAATCTACGGGTCGCAGGTTCGAATCTCTGTCATCTAAATGATCGTTCTTACAGCCGTGAAGGCGTCATTATGTGACTGTCAATCCCACTATTCGTTGATAAAAGAGTAGCCCAAGAGTTGTCGGTGAATGGTGTTGACTAGCTGTCTTCCATCTAGTCTATCACTGCTAAATTACGCATGGCTAGTACAGATAACTCTCGTACAGCTTTGTGTTTGTTTGTTTGTTTTGAATTTCGCGCAGAGCTACACGAGGGCTATCTGCGCTAGCCGACCTAATTTAGCAGTGTAAGACTAGAGGGAAGGCAGCTAGTCATCACCACCCACCGCCAACTCTTGGGCTACTCTTTTACCAACGAATAGTGGGATTGACCGTCACATTATAACGCCCCCACGGCTGTAAGAACGATCATTTAGATGACAGAGATTCGAACCTGCGACCCTCAGATTGCGAGTCGAGTGCCCTAACCACCTGGCCATGCCGGGCACAGCTTTGTGCGAAATTCAAACCAAACCAAACCAATAATCGATCACAGAAAAGTAACCCAACATTTGGCGGTGGGTGCTATCAATTAGCTGCTTTTCTTCTAGTCAATATTTCAAAATTAGGGACTAATTAAACTATTTATCAGCGAAACACACGAACTGATGAGATTGTATATGAGCATGACAAGTTAACTAAGCAGATTATTTATGTGCATTATCTTGAACTAATTATACTGTTTGTCATTATCAAATACAAATTACTGTTATTTAGATGATTGAAAAATGACCAAGTACAATTTTGAAATTAAGAAAATTATATTTTTTAGTAATCTTCAATTAATTAAAATATATTCAATTCCGATGGCATGCATTACATAAATTATTAATTCTTCTTACCTTTTTAATAATAATTTGTGAAACTAAAACCTACTCTGCTGTAGAATACCAAAATGACGTAAAGATTCCTTTGTTATACATATATTCAAAAAATAATACAGCGAAAAAATATTTGTTATTGTTAAACACAAAATTACATAATAAGCTGTCTGTTATGTGTGCACCATAGAAAACTAGTTCCAAACTTTATAGTTTTTAGCTCTCAAGTTTACCTCTGAGCTACCAGTGGAGAGGGGAGCAGAAAAAAAAACAGATTACTAAAACACAGATGATGTTAGTGACGTTAACCTTGACCCTATTACATTCATTCAAAATTTTTACCGAATTGTATCTCCCTCTAACGTGTAAGATATTTTTTAAAAGTAACTTTAATAATTAATTTTATTTCGGTTTCAAAGAACAGCATTGAAACATAAAACTTGTCCAAAGAGGTTTATCAGTTGTTGAGTATAGTACAATAGGGTATATAATACAGTTAGAAATACTTTTAAATCAATACGAGGCAAAAAACTTTATAGTTTATATTTCAAAGTTTGCATACAGCATGATATGGTGTCAAATGAAAATTTAATCTATACTGTTGCGCTTTAAGCGACTAAATGGTATTACAGATATAAAGACAGAGATAAAAAATACTTTCTTGAATCAATTAAACATTTTACAAGTGCAAATTTTTTTCTCAGTAAAAAAAGGAATCAAAGAATTTTTGTTGTTGTTGTTCATAAACAGAAAACTACACGATAAACAATCTCTGTCCATCACGGGTATTGAAAGTCGTTTTTTTAGAGTTATAAATGTCGCTAAACAGGAACCGTAATAAGAATCTCATGGGAAATATGATGTATTTCACTAATAGAAACACGTTTATTGATGTTATTACTCATGGAAATATATGTATTCTATTTATGTCTGTACTACGGTCAATTCGTTTAATTAAACAATTTTTAATCTGTTTGTTTGTTTTGAATTTCGTGCAAAGCTACACGAGGGCTATCTGCAGTAGCCGTCCCTAGAGGGAAGGCAGCTAGTCATCACCACCGCCAACTCTTGGGCTATTCTTTTACCAACGAATAGTGGGATTGACGATCACATTATAACGCCTCCACGGCTGAAAGGTCTGGTTGAACGGGGATTCGAACCCGCGACCCTCAGATTGCGAGTCGAGCTCCCTAACCAACTGGCCATGCCGGGCCATTTTTTTTTTTTTTGGTAAGACTAACCAGAACTTCAGTATCAGGATAGCAATGCATTACCTTTGTTGACAGGGAAATTTTACTTATTGCTATGATCCAATGAACATTTCAGAAGTAAAACTTTGCATATTTTACTTTTTATTAGTTCACATTGTTCATATTTTATCCAATCAAATTGTTTTCACTCATGTGCCTAATTATCTAGTGTGGTTGGTGGTTATTTGCCAAGTTTGGTCAAAGTAATATGGCGATTCCTGTTTGGATTTGTAAATAATTCTTAATTCGAATGCTAATCAGACTTTATCATTTATTTCAATGCAAAACAATTAAACTTTAAACACTGGGGGTGTCGATGTGATGATTCAATGCATTTTAATTTTAATAAATTTTTGTTTTATGACATTACATACTCCTGCTCCCCGGTGGCTCAGCGGGAAGCCTGATGGATTATTACACTAAACATTGCCTTTCGATACCCGCGGTGGGCTCAGCAAAGATAGCCCATATTCGCCGTTAGAATGATATAATAAATTAGCGACATTATTTATTGGATTAATGTTTAGTTCTGAGCTATTTAAGTCATTTGATTTAATCAAAAGTTATTGATAACCGTTCTTAGACAAATATCCCCAAAACGATCTTCTTAAACACAATGGTAAGACTAAATTGGTTAGTTAGTTAGATCTTTCTTCTCTTTTCGAATTAAGAAAAAATAATTGATAATTTCATGTATATTATTGACACTTAAAGTTAGAGCTTCAAGATTTTATGACGCTCAGGTCACAAAAACCTTATCCACCAAGACTAATGTACTTTTTTCTCATCAAGAAAACTCTGAATTTTGTCAAAAAGAAAAGAGACGAAACGCCAGGCCCATCCTACTAATTTACTACATGTCCACGAGTTAGGTCCCTTCCAAGAAGTAGTACCATTTCTCAATACAGGCAAATAAAATAATAATGAATTTAGGTTACTTGAGATGTACGAAAGACATTCCAAACGAAATACCCAATTATGCTTAATAATCCCAGAATATTATACCAAGCCTGAAAACAAATCGCATCTGTATTTCTTTTATTGAATAATTAAGAGAACAACAATGACAAAATCAATAACGATCATAACAATGCAAAAATTCAGGGGATCTTCTCATTATTTACAAGAAATGGTACACTTGATACCGATCCTTGTAAAGATCTACCACTTCTGATCATCACTACTTCCCCACAGTAGCACAGCAGGATGTCTGCGGACTTCTAACACTAGAAACCGGGTTTCCATACCCGTGGTGGGCTCAGCACAGATAACATATTGTGCAGATTTGTGCTTACCAATAAACACACAAAATTAATTTAACATTTTTTGGTAATCATACTTTCTATGGTAGGTTTAACATTGAGTCTTCGAAAACTATTTTTCCTGCTTGAAAACTCTATGATGTATTTTAATAAGACTCAAACTCTACGCTAATAAATAAAAAGTAAACAAGATATTTCAACTGAAAGGTTTCTAGCAGACTTGTATTGAATTATAAGCTTCTTGCTAGAAATGCATTTTAAGTTCCAGCTAGAAAAACAAATCCTTAGATGTTGTTCCACGATACTAGTAGCTGTCTGATACTTCTGATAAAAATGCTTTGGTATATTTAATACACGTTAATCACAAATATGCACGTTAATTGCACGTTACAATTATAGCGTTTACTTTTTTTCCGTAAAATCTTAAAAAGTACCAGATTCTATGCTTGAACAACTTACAATATATACTATTTATAACTAATTTTTAATCTGTTATCAACTTATATGTAACCAGCACTATATAACTATACAAAATAAAATAAATCTCACTTTATTTTAAATATACAAATAAATAACAAATTTAATTACATTGTTCTAAATGGTCGATATCAGCTACTTCAAAGGCGCTAAGAACTCGGCGGAAGTAGGGTGTATTTAACAGGACAAGCACATTGTTTATTGAAATTATTCAGTTCACGAGAACAAACGAACAAAAGAGCTAAGCTTAGGTGTTTATATCTCAAGCTGCAACTTCTAGTCACAATATTGATTACCAATGGTGGCATGGTAACAGATCTATGAACCTTATAGTGTGTGCATTACACATGCAAAGATGTGAAGGAACATACATAACTCTCATTATAAGGTATTCTACGTGTATAATACGGACCCAACTACTTTTAACTGTGGGGCAGTTACGAAATTGTTTGTTTGTTTGTAATTAAGCACAAAGCTACACAATGAGCTATCTGTGCTCTGCCCACCACGTGTATCGAAACCCGGATTCTAGTGTTGTAAGTCCACAGACCTGCCGCTGTGCCACTGGGGGGCAGTTACGAAATAAACGGAACTTCAAGCAAGTACAGTAGTAACTTCTATTAATTATATATACATATATAGTTTGTTAATCGGCTGACTAAATTATAATTTTTGAATCTCATTAATGTTGTACACAGTTAAGCTTAAGAGAAAACTTTTTTTATTTTGAAAAAAAATAAAAGATTATGTTTACATGAAAAGCTGTATTAGAAAATTAAATGTTTTAATTGATATAAATTCAATATTATGCAAAAATATTTTGCATTCTATAAATCATATATTTAAAAAAATTATTTTTATGAAATTTCAGACATGACCCATGGGACTCCTAGAGTACCCTCACGGCCCCAGTTTGAGAAACGTTGGTCTACAAAAAATAAAAATAGATTTTAACAACCAACACCTAAATCATCGTTCTACTACAGTTATAATAGTTTCTGCTTTATTTATATCACAGAGTTCTAACGGTATTACCATCGATGATCATCACCTACATAGTTAATTTTGTAAAATAACCCAAAATAGATTTTATATCTATATATGATTGCAATGAATTTATCTGTGTATTTTAAAAAGTGATTTAAAACAACAATACAAAAGTTATCAGTATATCTAGTATAGTTATTTTTATTTAAGTTTATAAATAATCTTCTAATAAACCATGAAGAGTTACTATGTAATTTAATAAACAGGATGGAACTTAAGCATGTACCTAGTATCTTTGTTTATTCTTTCAATATTCTTTTTTCTAAAAGTATCTGTGATCAGATTTGAATTTAATATATTTAGACATATTATACCAAATATCGTTTCTTTAGATAAGTTACATTTACTCACTTTTGTGTCTTCTGCCGGTTTGATGGATTTCCAGAATGTTGGCTTCTGAGTAAGATCGAATTGGCTTAATGGCAAATAAACATCACCTATAGGATCGTCTCGCGTGAAGCGGTCATAGTCGAAGACATGTAGATAGAGAATGGATTTCTGAAGTTTATAAAGTGGATAGCCTAGACAACATATAAATACAGACTGTCTGATAAAGTATGAAATCAATTACAGTGAAAATGGTGTAAAAGGGAGAAGAACTGTAACATTGATAAGAGATTTGAAACCGAAACTATGACGCCTGTGAACTCTTTTTTCCTCCGAGAATAAAAGTAAAAGAACATAAAAATCATATGGCAAGAATTTACTTATTAAGACAAAAGGATTTGACTATAGGGAATAACGTTATTTATCCGTTACTGTTATATTTAATTTATTCACACACAAGTTTTGAAAATGACCCATTAAATCTGTCAAGATTTTTCTAAGAAAGAGTGTTGAGTTATGTTTGTTCACTGAGAAGTAATTCCAGACGCAATAAGTTTTAACATATACTAATTTTCAAGCAAACGTTTATCTTTATAGAGCCTCGAAGTCGGCGCAGTTTAAAACATTTTACGCAAAACGATATGATGAATAGTATAAATGTGTTCCAGCACAACTTGAGACCATGTAACGGGTAGCTGTGGATAAAAAATGTTTCGTTACACATTTTAAAATGAATATACCATGACAAATGTGAGCAGTGTTTTGTGCTAAATACAAATTAAAATGAGTTAAAATATTGGCAATGTGTGAATAACGATAACAAAATTAATTGGAATGTTATTAAAATAAGGTTGGGCATATTTGAAATTGACATGCTTTATGTTTAGATGTTGACTTGTTCTTTGTTCCACTCAAAAAAAAAGAAAGAAAGAAAGAAGAAACAAGATACAATTTGTATGCAAATTAATGCAACGAGTGTAATTCAGTCATTAATGAATCACAGTTAGACATCAGGAAAACTCACTAGACATACTACTTTCTAGTGTGATATGAATGTGTAAAACATGTCTAAACATGTTTAAGTTAAAGAGTACACTTACGAAACGGCTCAACAAATTTAAAAAAGAAACTCATAACACGACCATGATAAAAAACTAATGTTGTACTGATGTTTCCAAGACGACGATGATATATGAGGCATTATAATAACAAGATTAATTTTGTACAGTCGTCAATAACCTGCATTTTACTCAATCCCGTGAATATATCATTACGAAAGTAAAAAAAAACTTTGCTCTTTCTACTTTTTTGGAATTTCAATACTAAGATAACATTCTAATCCCTGAAGAAATCTCAGCCTTAAAATAACTGTCACTAAATAGAAATATACATGTTACACGGTCGAACAAAGACAATGCCATTCTTAACAAAAATGACTACTTGAGTAAAATGCAGGTTATTCTTGACGATTCTGCCAAATTTAAGATCTTAAAGAATGACTCTTTTATCTCTTACCATCCAACTTTGGAAAAAAAATCCAAATATACCTGAGAGAACTTAAAAACAAAACGACCAATTTTAACGAAGCTTCGTGCTAGAATATAGGTAAATTCCATGGAATTAAACTTGGGTCAAGATATAAAGATGACTTACATAATCAGTTGATACACGGTAACACGTATGTCTCATACACTGATTAAACGATACAGAATGAAATACTCCATTTTGCTATAGATATGATGTACTTACATATTGCAGTTCCCATCGCCTGTCGACTTGGTTAAGAAGAACTAGGATGGTTAATCAACTTTCTGATCTGAAAGTTTAATACATGACTGCCAGAGCGCCGTCATCTGACAAAATCTACAAACTTTTCTTCAAATTAAACATTCTGATAATCATCGATATTTGTAGACTATGTAGAATGAAAACAAAGTATGTTCTTATAAACATGGCAAAAGTTGGCTAGAATTTGGGAACTACTAGTCATTTTAGTGGGTAGCAAAATCTGTTATTCTGGAATATTGCTTTTAGGTTTTTATTTTAATATTGTTCTTATACCCTCTACTCGGCAATATTTATTGTAGAAAGACTATTTTTATGTGCAGACTAAAGATATTATAGAAAACGTTGAATTATCGGTTCAAGAGACACACAAGTTTAGCTTGGGGGTAAGAAGCTGCTTTGTCGAACAGGAAGTCTTGTAAATGTCTTCCATCAGTACATAGAAGAAAACCCTTGAAAGTTTCTAGAGACCAGAAAGTCAAACAATGGGAAGAAGAGATAGTTTCCAAATTTGAAAGTAGAGTTTGAACTTGAAAGACTCTAGTTTGTTTTTTAAGTTTAGGATTGTCGTGCTTTTGTATTATGTTTAACAAAAAAAAATCAAACGTTTCGTCAAAATACTGCTGGTAAAAAGTTAGAGCTCTAGAAAAGTAATGATATAAACAGGTTCATTCATGATCGCATAGAAAAGTATCAATAGAGATTATGGCCCAGGCAAATAAAAAGGAATAGTAAAGTTTAAACCATTACAATATTTATTGTTCTTACCCTCAAAATAAAGTGTTTCATTCCAACGAGGATTTAAAGTCCTATGCTTGACTTTGGTTTCCAACTTGTGTTTCTTATCTGGCAAGAGATACACTTTCACATAGGGATCGCTTGTTCCTAGAATATAAAAGCTATATATCTTTACTTTGGCCTGGTTTTTAAATTTTGATTAACACACAACATCATAGTCATGAAAGTCAGTTGTTCCCCTTTTTTGTAAGCAAGTTATACCAGTCTTATATAAAACTGTTAATGTAAACTGTGAATTTTAAGCTTGTATCAGTTCTATAAAATCCTCTTTTAAACGAAACAACAAAAATTGACAATATCATTGTGAGTATAAAACCGTGGATCTTACAGTCAATATATTGTTTTGCAAACTATATAGGTACTATAAACATTCTAAATTGTTTTTACCTACGTTACCCATAAACCCCAAAGCAGCAGAAGCCAATACATTTTGTTAACAAACTGGTACTCCTATGACGTGATACGATTTGAAAATAAAAAACAATTGTTGAAATCTCTTTGACGGAAGAAAATTGATTTTGTAGTCAACGTTTCGACCAAACAATTGACGACCTCGATGAATACCGTTTGGTTGAAACGTTGACCGCATAGTTCGTTTTCCCTTATTGCGGTTTTAACCAGTTTTTTAAACTTGAATATATTTTTGCTGCTGCTTTGCTCTAGATACTTTAATATGAGCTTTATCAGAGTACTTGTAGAATACAGAATACTTTCAGATATATTGAAACTTATACTATGTAAGAAACTTGGAAAAAAAAAACAGGATTGGAAAATAGTGAAAATAATGGCCAATAGATGGTGCGGTCAACTATAAGTATCAAATAATTGTGCCTGTCGCAAAACAAGTAACTTTTGTTTGTTTGTTTGTTACGACAGGGTGACCAGATTTCCAAACTAAAAACTGGGATAGCTCAGTCCTCGTCCCTAATTTCAATATGGTTATTACAAGTTTGAAATAACTGAACTTTTATTTAATTTACTTTAAATTATTGAACTGCTCCACAATATTTTCAAATATATTACATTGGCATTGTTTTTGAAATAATTTCAATTACTTTATTTTTTTGTCTGATAGACACAAAACAAATTAGCAAAAATAGTCAACTTATACATCCAAGAAATCTTTAATCATTCATTTTATCCAATTTATCTTAAAACAGGCTATTTCGTGCCTGGATTTATTTAAGGATGTATAGCATTTTGAAACATACCACTTTTAGGTTTTAGCATTACCTTGAAACGTTTTAGATATATTTTTGTGAAGAATGAATTGAACGTAGTAATTCTCTTTTTTTTTTCATTAAATTGTCATAAGATTCAGTACATGACTGTGTAAAGTGTGTTTTAACAATGAGCACTGCCTCAACTATCACCATTCAGACCTGCTCAGACCTGGATTTCTCACCAAGCACAGATGGAACTTTCGAGAAAGTTTAGCAGCAGGAGAGTACGAGTTACAAAAACGATCAAGTCAAGTAGACCTATTACTTTCGTGGTTCGACGTTACTGACATTTTGATGTCTTTATCTTAAAACTAAGACGTTTTATACGTCTTGAGAACTCTTCTCCGGACATCGAGGCAAACTACCAAAAAACATGACTGTCCCGACAAGACCTGAACGTCTGGTCACCCTAGTTTGCAACCATGCACAAAACTACACAATGGGCTATCTATGCTGAACCACCCGCGAATATCTAAACCCGATTTTTAGCGTTATAAGATTACAGACATACCGCTAAGCAACCGGTAGAACAACCAGTAGCTCTTTGAAGGTATGGCTCTAACAACACAAGAAGCAAAATGCTCTTATAATATTATAGAGGCTGTTACACATGTATTACGTAGAAACATTGACATACCATAACCATCACGAGACTGTGAAAAGACAATGTAGAGGTGAATATTTCTCCCATTTGAATAGGTCACTTTATCATAAAACTTTTTACAGGTAGTGAACTGATGTCTTAAATCCTCTCGCATTTCGCTATTTGAGAAGAGGTGTCTCGAGACTCCGATACAGGCATGTTGAATATGACGGTTAACACTCTTACGATAAAATAAAGTACTCTACTAACCTCAAACAAACAGAGCATGATGTTTCCAACATATAGCAAGTTCAAATAGTTCACAAGAAACATCTTCCCTTAACAAATTCAACTATATGAATCTACGATCGTTCGTTTTTGAAATATTTAAATGATTTATAATTAATGAATTGATTATTTATATTGTGAAATTTTGTAAGTTTGTTTGTTTTAGAGAAAAGCCACATTGGGCTATCTCCTGTATCCACCGCGGAGAATCGAACACCGGATTTTAGCGTTATAAATCTGTACGTGGACTTACCGCTGTTCCACCGGTGGACAAAAATGTGTAACAGCGGCTCTCATGCCACTAAAACCGTATAGAGAAGTCTCTTTCATCAAATGCTATATAAGGCTATTTTCTACGGTTTGGTTTGATTTGAATTTCGCGCAAAGCTACAAGAGGGCTATCTGCGCTAGCCGTCCCTAAATTAGAAGTGATAGACTACAGAGAAAGCAGTTAGTCAACACAACTCACCGCCAACTCTTGGGCGACTCTTTTACCAACGAATAGTGAGATTGACCGTCACACTATAACCCTCCCACAGCTGAAAAGGCAAGTAGGTTTGGAGACGGGGATTCGAACCCGCAACTCACAGAATGCAAGTCGAGTGCTCTAACCACCAAGTCATGTAAAACAGAATGATCCAACCAAGATTTCATGAAGCCTAGCGTGACCTATAATAGTTAGCGCGTTTGGATTATGAATACGAGGGTTCCCTTTTCACGGCAAAATGCGACTCGTACTTTGAGGCCTTGGGTGTGTTATAAGAGTGGTGGTTAAATTCTGCTATTCGTTCGGACAAGAGTAGTTGATTAATTATCAATTACGGGCGGCAACATGCAGATAACTCTTTGTGCAATTTTCCTCAAAACGTCTGAAACAAATACATTGCATAATTTGACTTAATTAATACGTTATTTTATGACTTTAATAGCTTAGAAAAAAGAAATTCTGACATTTGTTAGACTATCCACATTAGGTAAAAACGTAAATATTTCAACAATGAATAGTGCAATTTTTCACTGTCGTGAAGTTATGAGGGCAGATAAGGCATTAGTGGAATATTTAGCATTATCCACAGTGTAATAAAGAGTCTCTCAGGGTTGTTTGATTTATATTCTAGCTTCAAATATCATTATGCAGATCTTTATTAAAGTTCGATTGTATCGTCTTAAGATTAAGATACAAGATGAACTACACAACAAGATCAACTACCTTACTATTCAAAGATTAACCTTTAGATCAACTATTGTATGATATTCAGACTAAACTACAATACCAACAATTGTACTATTCACAGATGAGCCTTCAATACTAACTATTGTATTATATTCAGACTAAACTACAATACCAACAATTGTACTATTCACAGATGAGCCTTCAATACTAACTATTGTATTATATTCAGACTAAACTACAATACCAACAATTGTACTATTCACAGATGAGCCTTCAATAATAACTATTGTATTATATTCAGACTAAAACTACAATACCAACAGGTATAATATCCCAACATTATACAACTGGATCATCTACATTACTAATTAAATTAGATTATCATATAGTGACCTACTCTCAGATTAGACAACTACTGAGTGGATTTTGGATTAACCTACCATATTAAGTTTTGAATGGTCATCAGATTTACCCTAGTGTCAGTATTTAAGTGGTATTCAGGATAACTTGCAAGATCAACAATTACATATATTTAATCGTGTAAGGATTTACAAAGTAAACTATCCAACTGTTGTTTTATCTTCACCAAAATAGTATTTAATTAACTGCTGAGTTATCCTCAAAATAACCTTATAAGATCAACCACCATATGATTTAAAAAAAAACAATTATTATATCATCTCCGAAAAAGCCTTAACTGATAAATTACTGAACGAACTTCAAACCAATGCTATTTAATCAACTACAACGTGATCTTCAAAATATCTTTACTATAGTCACTCTTTCTTGATCAACAGCTCCAATATCTTCAAAACAATATAATTAGTCAATGTCCAATAATATTTATTACCTGTATGTTTTTGTTCAACAAGTATATTTCTGTCTGCAAATTTATATGCATGGATATGCAAAAAGCAATTTTATGGATTTAATAGCGAAATATTGATTTATTTTTTATGCAACACTATAAACTCCATCTTACCTGTACACCATGTAAATCTGAACCATTAAATTAAAACTGTATATTTTCTAGATATTCACCATGAATGTATTTTGTGGTAATATTAATAAAATTACAATGTCACAAAGAAGCTGTAATATTTTACCAGGTGAATTACACTTAATAGTAGAAAAGGCGCAGTAAGCAACATATCGGTATGTGTACCGTCATAATGACTATAAGGCTATATATATACACACAAACACGTAAGTACAATGGCATAAAAGCTTACATGTGTATATAGGAATGTCTTGACACGTCAACTTCTTGTTTCTCTCTATAGTAACTAAACATGCGTAGTCTACATATCTGTATTGTTAACTGTTGCTTTGTTACGTGTCATTTATATTATGATGTTAATCGCTGCATCGGCAACAAAATATAATACGTTAACTGTGTAAAACGATAGAACAATCAAACTGGTTCTTGTTTAAGCACCAATAACATGTAAAATGGATATACAACATATATAAAAAACTTACCTATGATATCCTTGGCAGGTAAGTCTCTACCTTGTATAATCTTTAGGGCCAAGGTAGAATTAGAGAAGTTATACTCCAGACTAAATTGTATTTGTCCAGCTGGATCGTCTGGTTCAGCCATGGCATTAGCGAGGTCTGCAGCTTCCTCTTGTTGCTGTAAACGAGAACGTACAGAAATTCTACTGAACTTTGTACAGCAAGAATAGACTTATAACCACAGTAAACAACTACTAAGTTTATAAGTATATAACCACTAAATACAGATATGCCTTACTGGGAAACCATAAGTACTACTGACCTCTTACCATTTTATAATCTAAAACCGAATCACTCAACACAATCTTACTAAATGTTTTATCTCAACTAACAAATACTGCTACATTGACTCTGTTTACACTTGAAATTTAGGTGTGAAACTTCGTATGTGGAGAATATAAGATAAGTCAGACTTAGCTATCCATGTCAGGTCTGAATTTAAAAACGTACTTGCTTAAAAAGACGGTGATAAAAAACATCTAGACACCCATTAATTATTTTCGCATATTGGTGTTATGTATCCGTCATTTCTTGTACAGTTTCATTAAACTATCTATCAGAATGTAATTTCATTATTTAGGAACATAATATCTTCAAACCATAAAGAACTACAAAGTCACGTGACAGACTATAGGTAGGTTGCTGTCGTATGGAATATTTCCGTTTATTATTCAGAACCTTAACCAAGGAATGAGGTGTGTCATCCTCTTTGTTTTCAAGTAATTATAATGGCAATGTTCTTTTGGGCATTACACATAGATTATAAACCAATGCCTGTGTGTTTGATTGTATTTTCATAATATGAAATTTTGTAATTTTTTGTTACAATACAAACAAATAATGTGTATTGAACACCATATCCACTTTTATTTAGCTCAATGTAAAGAAAGGAAATAAAAACAGAAACTTTGTCCTCACTAGAGAAGAACAAGGATTCGCAGCTTTAAATTTCCACGGTTACGGTCATCGTAAGTTGTTAACTGACACACTTTTTTATTTCAGTTTCACTGATTTAAAAAAATTGCTTTGACTCAATGATTTTTGCATCAGATATTTATCATAAATGAAAAAAATTCATTATTCTATTTCATAAAAAGGACGACAGATCAGCCACAACGACAGCAAACTAGAAACTGCTAAAATTCTTACCATTTTCTGGCGCTAAATCTTTAGCAAAACCTTCTTGCATCAAGAAAACTAACCTAGACAATTTAAGAAAATTAAACGAAACTCCATCAATTATCTGAAAATTTCCAAAAATGTTTTTATTACGGCCTTTACAGTTATAATTTTATATTGATTTTACCTATAAAATACATTTGTTTATTAACGTTCTTTTGAAATTATTTATAATATTATATACTTAAGATAGAAATAATTAGCATATTACTTAATATAATATTTTCACTGAAAGCGCATAACCTCGGGTATAATTTAATTATGTAACATTTTAGGTCAAGTTTTTAGTTCATTACTTTATATTGCACTTTAATGTTTTTTTATACCTGCGATAACTCATTCCATTTTTACTGATAGATAAATAACTAGTACAAGTACACTTTAGGCCTATTAACTTCATAATGTGAGATTCACCACAGCACGTTATCTGTTTAATACTTTAACTCAATACACATTTTTAGTCATATTCAGCGTAATGATGGTGTTGTTATTAAGACCAAGATTGAAGATAGTGGTTTGTTTGTTTTGCAATTAAGCACAAAGCTACACAAAGGGCTATCTGTGCTCTGCCCACCACGGGTATCGAAACCCGGTTTATAGCAGTATAAATCCGCAGACATGCCGCTGTGTCACTGGGGGGCTCAGCGTAATGACTTCCCAAATCTTTCTAAATTCGTGAAACCCGGTTTATAGCAGTATAAATCCGCAGACATGCCGCTGTGTCACTGGGGGGCTCAGCGTAATGACTTCCCAAATCTTTCTAAATTCGTGTATATCTATCCATCTATTTTGTATGTTATGTTGTAGCTATTATAAATTATACAGTGATTTACTGACGTAATTAAACTTCGACTACTACTTTTCTTTCGTATTACCTCGGCTGATGGTAAAAGAGAGTGGAGAAATGAAATTGGTCCTTGGATGGTGGTGCTAGTGTTCTCTTTCTCATCTTCGGTAATGCTAAAAAAGAGGATTTGAATATTTTTAAAATTTAGAAATAAATACACATATCAACTTATTTTTGTGATGAACTCCACTTTAGACGACAGATATTCAATTCTTATACGCCTGTGGTTTGAAAGCCTTTAATAGACACATTAGGTGAATGAGAAGCAAAACATCTGCCATCTAATGTAATCTTTATCAGAAGCATTAGACTTATTGGTTTCCAATGTTTCTCCATCTTTCGACGTTCACACTACAAATAGGATTAATTCTCATACGTTATACAGTTCAGTTCAAAACTTAATTTTTATAATATATGACGTTATTCTGTTTTAAATCAAATAATACTTTTAAAGGACATAATGTTTGAAAGGGCTTTCACATGGAAAAATCATAAAACTGAAAGTTATTTTCATAGTGTTAGTACATCCAATAAAAATGCATATAAATAGTAAATGGTATAATTCTAAAAAATTAGGGAACAAATGTATGTCTGATGTTTTGTTAATAAAACTATCATCAGGATTTATTCCTGAGCTTTGTTCAACAATGTTGAATAACTTAATCCTTCCTTTTAGCTTAATGGATGTGGAAGTTACTTAGGGTCTTTTGAGAGACACATTCTGACACTCACAGCATTGGATGTGATGCCGAGGGTCCCACCAGGGATGGTATTAATCCTTGTTGAATGCGGTCCTCCACGTTATGCCTTGAAAGTTCTTTCACTTCGTCTGCTTGACCTGTAGGTGGCGATTTCCCAAACTGCAGTGATTCTAGTTCATCTCTTGCTGTCTTTTTGTGCTCAATCTTCCTGCAGTAAATGTAGCAAAGGAACAATGTCACACTCATCGACACTAGCGCCGCTAGTGTTCCTAAAACTGAGGCTACGATGATGGTGGTCATATCCATCATTAATTACTTCTGGACAATTGAGAACAAAACAAAAAGATAGATACATGATATACATATAATTCAGCAAATGCAGGTAAACGTAAATATAAATACTTTATCACAAATTAAGCGTAATTAGCAATGCTTTTATTAACAAATATAACTATTAAATGTAAATAGTATGCATGATTTGATTTTAAGCCACACATATTTGAATAAAGTAAATTATTCAATACATTATTCAATAACAATGACATTTGCCTTACATTGCTTTTTTTCTTTTTTGCATGAGTTACGAACTTTTCATGACACATTGTAGGTAATACTAAATGTCCAATAATAATAAAGACAGATAGCATTGGTAGTTATGTTTAATGATAAGCATAAGATTTTTATGGTACGAATAAAAAACGACAACTTTTCTCATATCGCGTTTGCAATCCTCAGACATATATTATGTTTACTCAGACCTAAGACATGTAAACTTATGAAATATGCATATATTCAGATCGTCTAAATTTTACTTACAGAGCGATCTTAATCCTTTCTCTACCTAATAGAAGTAAATCCGCTTCGAATTACACAATTAAAATTCCATGGTGACCCATTCATTATTTAAAAATTTTAACAGCCTATACATTTCCCAAAATTAAAAGAAAGACACAAATATTATTATGGCGACTGAGGATATTTACGTAACAAATATTCATTAGGCTCAACGAAACTTTGTCCTAATATCACTATATTCAACATACAGGCAGGCAACAGTTAATATCTAATATGACCTTTATTGTTATACACTTTTTAATGGCATCATAAAAGATTATGTATAAATGAATTTGATAATTCCTAAAACATTTTAGCTCTTTGAGCTGAAATTCGGTATTGACAATAACGTGAAATATCTGCTAAAATTTTGAATATAAATTTTCATATCTATTAGTTGAATATGATACTGAGAAATGTTTGTTCATAGTGAGAATTACACTACACAGGTAACATATAATAAATGTAGTAGTAATTAAAACTTTTGTCTTCCTGAACAGTATTCATCATTTTCTACCTTTTTTTCTTTTCAAAACATGAGTTAACTTAAAATTGTACAAATAAAGGTCACATCATTTAGGCACTTACCATTATCCAATGAGAAAATCAGAATAAGAAAAAAATATAAGCAAGTCTTCTATTATTACGCACCCAAAATCCTGCTATACGTCCTAACCACTAACCCATCTGGATTTCGTTATAAAACAACACGTCAGCTAGACTCAAACTCCTGAAACCACATTACAAAGAATTAAACACTTACCGATGTTTATGCTTGGTCAGAAAACAACACATGCCAACAGACTTTAATCATCACTTTCTTTAAACATTCCGTTAAACACTTGCCAGTGTTTATGTATGGCTAAAAAATATAGCTAGTCTTCAATCATCACGTCCTTAATTCACGATGATATTCGCTAAATACGCTTACCTGTGTTTAGGTTTTGTTAAAAAACAACAGCTAGTCTTTGGACATCATGTCCTTAAATCACGCTGCTATCTGCTAAATATACTTACCGGTGTTTATGTTTTATTAAAAAACAACAGTTAGCCTTCAATCATCACGTCTTTAAATCACGCTGCTATCTGCTAAATGCACTTACTGGTGTTTAGGTTTTGTTAAAAAAACAACAGCTAGCCTTCAGACATCATATCCTTAAATCACGATGTTATTCGCTAAGTACACTTACGGTGTTTATGTGGGTGTTAAAAAACAACAGTTAGCCTTCAATCATCACGTCTTTAAGTCATGCTGCTATCTGCTAAATACACGTACCGGTGTTTATGTGGGTGTTAAAAAAACAACAGCTAGCCTTCAATCATCACGTCTATAAGTCATGCTGCTATCTGCTAAATACACTTACTGGTGTTTAGGTTTTGTTTAAAAACAGCAACTAAACTTAAATCATCCCTTTCTTAAAACCAGAGTTGTCACAATTTCCTATTGGAATTCATTTCTCATACGTTATCAGCGAATCGGTCTTGATATCTAGTCACCATGGCAACCTTCAGTAGGAAAGAACTCGGAATGAATACTTGTAATTAAATTCGCTAAAATCTTTAAAAACAATTCACGAATTCGAAGAAAACATCTGAAACTCAGTCAAACGATTACATTTGTGTAAACTCCTCAGGCAAACTTAGTTACAATGGTAATATTTTCTCTATCAAAGTTTGGTACCCCCTTTTCTTTTCTAGTAAATGACCTAGCGATAAGCAAATAAATTACGTTAAGTACTTCCCCAATAATGAGCAGGATAATTATGTATATTATAAGTAAAACGTGTTTCAAGTATGGTGTAACCCAGCTAGCCTGATGCCCTCTCTCACTGAATAGAAAGTAGTAGCATTTAGTTGAAAAGCTCTTATGCAATCTTCTTACTGGAAACGCATAATGGGCCAGTAAAGTGGGTGCAGTTAAAACAGTTACTAGTCCTGTTGTCATGTGATGCGACTTTCATCACCTAACAGATAACTAACCAGTTTCTTTTTTATACGAATGACTGTAAAAATAACATAATAAAATGATCATGTAAACGTTTTATCACTGACTAAGCCGTTTGTTTTATATTTTTTATTATTTGTAATAAATTTTTATATACATCATTCTTTTATTTCAATAATTAGATGCTTATTAAATTTTATATATTTTTAGATACTTTTAGTTGGTAGAGCGAAATTTTGTACCGTTACGTGTTTGTGTTATTTCAAAGACGTTTTAAATGTTCAGATACGTATAATCACTACCATTCCTTACAGAAAAAGTTCAAAAACAATATTGTATGAAAATTAATGTTTAATATATATAACGTATATTTTCCAAAATTCAGCGTTTTACCTTCAAAAATCATCTTCGTGTTTAATTTTAGATTATTTCTGATTGCCTTAAAAGGAACAGGTGTTATAATAAGGAGTGTGTCATGTCGTGCTAAGATACAACAAAAAACAATAATAACAACACCGTTATTTAATATTACTAACACAAGGTAGGCTCGATATAGACTCATGCATGAAATAAAAAACAATGAAACCGAGTAAAGCGGAAATAAGTAATGAATCAAAGCAGAAATAAATAACGAATCAAAGCAAAAATAAATACTTAATCAAAGCAGAAATAAGTAGCAAATTAAAGAAGAAATAAATAGTGAATCAACGAAGAAATAAGTGGAGAATCAAAGCAGAAATAAGTGGTGAATCAATGAAGATATATGTACTGAATAAAAAGAGAAATAAGTGTAGAATCAAATAAAATATATGTACTGAATAAAAAGAGAAATAAGTGGAGAATCAAATAAAATATATGTACTGAATAAAAAGAGAAATAAGTGAAGAATCAAAGCAGAATAAAGTAACGAGTTAAAGCATAAATAAGTAGTGAATCAAAGAACAAGTAAGAAATAAATCAGAGCAGGAATAAATAGAGAATCATTTGTTTGTTTGTTTGTAATTAAGCACAAAGCTACATAATTGGCTATCTGTGCTCTGCCCACCACGGGTATTGAAATCCAGATTCTAGAGTTGTAAGTCCGCAGAAATACTGCTGTGCCACTGGGGGGCAAATAAAGAATCAAAGGAGAAATAAGTAGTAAGTTAAAGCAGAAATAAGTTGCGAATTAAGGTAGAAGTAGTGAATTAAAGCAAAAATAAGTTATAAAGACAATGTTTTTAAACTCTTGTAAAAAAGCAACCGGAAAACCAGAGCCAGGCTAATTGTCTATATAGCCATATTAGAAATGTTGTGCAATCTGAACCTCATCTTCACAGTCACAGGAAACGCGGGCGCACGCGTAAGCGCACACACACACACATATTCTTATATGTATGTTTGTTATGTTGGTTACGAATACCTCACGAAAACTCCCTGCACACCGTAGTAAATCTTCTCTGCAATTCAGGTTTTCTAAACCTGTACAGTATGATAGTACGTTAACATGTTAAACTACAAAATTATGCCAAAATACAAAGATGTTTACACCTACATGAGGATTATATTTATCTAAAAAATACTGAAACTTTATTTGAGAAAGAAAGTTTATGTGAGCCACGCAACTTGCCGACGTGGAAGACAAACAGGATCAATCTATTGACTGGGAAGACAAACAACAGGAACAACCAACTGACTTGGAAGACATAACAAAAACTGCCTACTGATGTGGAAGCCCAACAACAGGAATAACCTACTGAAAAGGTAAACAAACAATAGGAACAACCTATTGACATGGAAGACAAACAATAGAAACAGCACACTGACAGGGAAGACAAACAACAGGATTGCGTTTTCTATCCTTAGTCGAAGTCATAAAAGATAAATTCATTTGATGAAAGCAATAAAACCTACTATAAAAGAAAATGTTATTTTATCATAGCTTAAATTCTTCATTTCAACGAAATATCGAATTTCTGTACATAAATAAACGAAGCCGTTTTAGACCTTTCAAGTCAATAAGACATAACGTTTATGGGCAAATGTTCTACTAAAAAAGAGGTGTATTTCAATTGATCTTCAAGTGCCACTTTTAATGGTTCAGGGTAATATTTTATGCACATCTTTTATATAAAGAAAAAACATTTCTGATAAAAGATTATTTCAAGATTAATTAGAAAAAAGTTAACCTAACAGCACTAAATTATTTGAATGAAAAGCAAAAGATCTTTCTCTGTTACGACAGCGGAAATCACGTGACTCTGGTAACACGTGATGAATTTCTGGAATGATCATGAATTATCGGGTAAGCCCGAATTTGTTCGAAACGCCCTCTTTTTTAGTATATAAGACTGGCAGAGAAAGCCTGGAAAAATGAATGTATGATAAAGCGAACAGTAGTCCCGGTACGTTTCGGGCGAAGTTATCGAGATTGTGAATCACTGTGGTTTATAGCGTGAATTATAAAAGTTGTTAAGTTTAAAGTGACGAGAAACGTACTGATTTTGAAATTATTGTGTACTAAAAGTTTGTATCGAGGAATAATAAACGGGTTTAATCAAGAAAGGACTTGTATCACTGAAGTTCCTCGGGAAAGAAATTCTACCGGAAATTAACAAACAAGCAGATACGTAACACTTCCTAATAAGAATCCTAACGTAAACCACCAAGAAAATTAAGAGCAGTGACTACTACTAGGCCTAACATTTATTATCTTTCTCAAACTAAACTACAAATGCCTTTTTTTCTATTCCTTTTAATTTGTACATAACAGATTTAAGACAAGCAAAGTGAAGAAACGGTGTTTTGGATCTTTCTCCAGCAGGTCATTGCCCATGTGGTCTTTCATCCGATACTAACTCACCTGCTGGGATGAACGATAACAGATAAAATCCATCTGAAAAGCTAGTACAATAACTTTAAAGTTACGGTTTTGAATAAGGAAAACACGTAAAGCATTAGAAACCTGCAGGCCTATTTATGATGCTAAACCGCATACTTACTTCTAGAGTGATACAAACAGTCAGAAGAATATCACACTCGCCCCCCACAAAATCTTACATCTAATATTTCGCTTAAATTTATAGCTTTCACTGTCAACTTGTTTTAGCAAACTTGCTCACTTTCGATGTATGAAGACAACATTAGTAATTTTGCATATAAAACATGCTTGTGAAACGCTATACAACAAGCTCGTTTACTCCTTATAAGTCAGTGCACATACGCCAACAGTCAAGTCTTCGTTGTTCCGTTCTTACAATATATGCGTCGTTAAGTTTGACAACAACTTAATTTATATGTAAAGTTTCTTTGACCTATAGCCGTAACTTAGCAACAAGAAAAACGATACCTAAGCGTCTTTACACGATACCAACGTGACGTTCTGTTGCCAATGGTAACGAAAGTAATTGGTGTAGAAGACAAGGTGACATTTTCTACAGACTTTTAAAAGATTTAACCACACCTCACAAGTCACCCCAAGCGTTACAGATTACAAAATATTCCACCGTAACTTAGAAGCGAACCATTAGCAAACGTGGACGTACTTGAATTATAATAAAGTCGTTATATATGTCTGTATATTACATTATCTAATTACACACTCTCAACAAGCGACTTGGTATATTACACTCAATATATATGTATAAGGTGCAGTTAGTATTCACTCCTTCATGTAGTTGAGATTATATTAAAACATTTGCCTGGTAGAGGTGTTATTTTTAACTTTATGACAACATCATATTGTAGAATATGAAACGGTGCTTGTAATAATTCCTAGAAATGTTAACACTTTTTCGGGCTATTACTAACGATTTTAAATATATAAATTGTTAAACGAGCCAATCACACTAATCTAATACAATCACTCAACAAACACACACATATACACGTTCGTTAAATGTTTGCTTTACGCAACACTTAAAGAAGAGCGTAAGGGTGGAATTAAAATATTAAGTAAGGAATATGTACTATAAAGAAAACCAACTCTTACAATAACGCCGCTTATTAACAATGGCGTATCTTAAAAATACGCTACTTATTAAAAGTGAGGTATTCAAATGTCATCATGGCAATTGTTATAAAAAACAATTATAACTCGAGTACAAAGCACTTTTTTATCTTTTCGTTTATTAGTTGGGTTAACGGTAAGCTTATGGACTTAGAACACCAATATTTGGGATTCGATTCCCCACAGTGAGAGATCACAGATAGCCTATAATGTGTTTTTGCGCTAAAATAACCAAATTTATGGCAGGAGTTCATATACAATAAAAATAGACCTATAGCTAGAGAGAGCAACATATGCATAGTATTTGTGCAGTGGTTCAGTGGCAAATCTGAAGGCTTATTACACTTACATCCGGTTTCGATATCAGTGGTTAGTAGAGCACCGATAGTTTATTGTGAAGTTTGCACTAAACAACAAACAAATATAAAATTGTGTAAAATATAGCGCATACATAAATTAATACAATTCATTAGTAATGTAACAAAATCGGCGTATAAGAGCACCATAAACAGTTATAATCACGATGTTAGAAAAACACGTAGGTTCAAGAAGTATTGAGAGAAGTGAATAAAACTCTATAATTCGAATGCCTTCGAAAGGTGGACCTTTCTTCTTCAGGGGCAAACAGTTTGACCCTGAAAAAGAAAGGTCCACCTTTTGAAAGCACTCGGGTTATAGGGTTTTATTCATTTTTATAAACAGTTATAAAATATTTCTAAAATAGTTTAAAACCTATCAAAATATGTTATACTTCTCGAGCAACGTATATTAATATACACAGTACGTTTGACATTAAATAACGTATTTCAAACATATAAGAATTTTCTTCTACATACATTCAAACACATGTATAAATATGCACACTTTTTTCTACATTAAACATCTGTGTACTGCAGTGAATATAGTTGGATATGTTAGATTTTATACGAACGAAAAAATTCAAACTTTGTGAGTACAGAATTGGACTAAATAGCTTAAGGTTGGGTTACAAAACTTGAGCTTTGTAGATATTTTAAATTAAACCTCTTCATAACTTAGCACAATAACATAACTTTATTCATAATGTTTTTAATTTTTTTTATACAGGACTCTGCACTTAGTCACAATTTCAGATGTACAACAGGATGTACCTAACATTGAATTAAGATAATCCTCCCCTTAGTGAGGCATAAATGATCACGAGAACTAATCCAGTTCTTGATATGTAGTCAGTTATTTCAATTAATTATTTATTAAGTTGTAGCAACTGTCTGGCGTGTTGATAATATGTATAGATAGAGACGTGGGATACCTTGGTTTCCCGTTCTTTAAATGAGATTAATCTGCAACGTTTTGGTGAAACTTAGAAGAGAATATAACCAGAAGCGGAATTTTGAGATTTTCTCGATGATAGTTTGGTGAAGTTTGTGTGATTCTTCAGCAGCTTTTCAAATGGATATTTCGTTACCTATTGTATGGCCTTATTAACATAAAAATATGTATATGAAACAAAGTATTGTTCTGTTAAGGGAAAATGTTTCAATTTCTTACAGTCAGGCATATTCACATTTCATTTAGAAAATACAATACTTCCTATTAAAGTGGTCATGTGGGTATACCTTAGAACTTATAGAAAATGTATTTTAGTATTTTCTCCTATTGGAGCTGTGAAGCAATATCACAAACTCTACAACTGTCTTTATATAACATATATCGAATGGTTTCTTAAACGTTTTAAAGCACGTGAAGAGCGCATTAGAAATTAGTCTTAAAAGTACTATTCTATCAACTGCTGTAAAAATAGCTGGGAATGCTGAGCGTTATAACTGACATCTCTTTAGTTCAACAAAATGTTTTATTACATTCTTACTTTAAAACCGCTGGTAGTGTTATCAAAGTGAACATATAATATCAAAATTGAGATACAAATACGTTTGTATATATAAGGCACAACGTTGCTAATACTTATTACAATAATAAAAATATTAGAACAATATTTTCTTATTGCTGTAATGACTCTTATAAAGTTCATATTTAAAGAAACACGATAACATTTGAAAGAACCTATGATATTCTTTAGACGTCTACCAATCAACGACAATTCCTGTTTAATAATTAACTATGAACCAAGAAAAGTAATAACCAGTTTTCGGGAATCTTTTTTGATCTCATCAATTCTCTGAGGACAAACTCGATTTATTCCATCACACTTTTGAAAAAAGACAGTGAATTATGTTGAGTTTCCAACACTACTTTTTCTGTTATCTCTGTGTTTTTAATGAGTTCTTTCAGTACTAGTTCTATCCTTTGATGATTGATATGTCAGTGATCTTTTATGTAAACCTGGGATCGTTTTATGCCACTTTGTTGTTCAATTAAAATGTTTAAGCCTTTATTTCGTTACCAGTAAATAAACAGAAAACATTTGGAATGTAATAATGGAAGAGATAGATGATTATTTACGAAAAATACAAATTCTGTTACCGAAGTTAAAGGAGTGGATGTTTCTATTATCTTTCCAAAGCCTAAAGGGCTGTACACAATGAGTTAAGATAAACTGAAGTTTTTTTGGTTGTTACTAATGGCGAGTTGGATTTATAATTCAGAATGATGAATGCTCAATGGAGAAAACTTTCATGAAAGAAAGCGGCAAAATAACGCCATCTGTTGATGACCTATTTAATAAGTTTTGGCTAATCATCATTAGTCACAGGAGTAGTATAGGTGAACATAATTTAATCACAGACATTCTACACGTTCGATTTAACAAAGGATGTGAATCACTACTTTCGTATGATGTTAACATGACAAAAACACGGTGCTTATATAAAACACAAAAACATCGTGTAAGATTTGAAATTATTTAACATCGGCTTTGTTTAATTAGGGAATTAACGAAACCATCTTAATGCTAAAAACATCTAAAATCTAAGCATACACACAGTTGACGTGCAGGAAATAAGAAGTAAGCATCCATTACATTAATAGCATACCACAGAGAAATCCATTTGTAAGTATCAAACTACGTAATATTCCCACACAATACTTACAGTAAATGACTAATGGCTAATTCAAGCGCAACAGCTAAAGAAGTGGGCGGAAAAACTAACTTATGCGTCATATTTTATGTAAACCACCTACAATCAAGAACAGTTTGAGGCTTCAACATCAGTAAAGGAATAAACAAATATGATATAGTTGTCATATATATATATTAGAAATCTTAACAACCTTTTTACAAAATAATGAACAAAAATTTAAAAATTGAAGGTAGTTTATACAGAAAACATCTAACTTTGTCGGTTATAATCCCATATAAGGAACGTGAATGCACTGATGCCTGGAAATCCTCACGTTCAAAGGTTCCGACCATAGAACGCTTCTTTTAATTCGCTTTAGTAAATTTTTTGTAACCACAAACGCGACTCTTTACTGTAATTATATTTAATAAAATAATTTTTGTAAGGATTGTTTTTATAAATACTGATAGTTATCTAAATATTGAATATTAAATATTAAAATTGATGATCACATTATTTTCGCGCCTCTGAACACAGTCAGTGCATATTATTAACTTGGGTTAATTTTACGGCTAAGTCTGTATTAACAACTAATATTTAAAAGAGCAAAACTGAAGAAAATCTTATTCAGTAACCTATATTATTTTAGAAGGTTTAAAGACCAAGATTGAAGATAGTGGTTTGTTTGTTACACAATGGGCAATCTGTGCTTTGCTCACCACGGGTATCGAAACCCGGTTTCTAGCATTGTAAGTCCGCAGATATACCGCTGTGCCACTGGGGGGCGAAGAAGATAGTAGTAAAGATATAATACTATACTCTTAGTAGTTAATGTTATATTCAATAAACTTTTATAAATACAATATCGGTAATTTGAACTATTTACAAAGCTCAAATAGTACTTTGAAAAAGGAGCTCTTACGTTAAGACAAAACCTACTAAAGTTCAGTTTTAACGGAATATTTGGAAACATTATATGATATGTTTTAATGTCTAAGAACTACACAATAGAATTCTTAAAATGGCAATTACTTATGCTCGTAGCTATTTACAGATATCAAGAAACCATTCAAAGTTAAATTTCCAAATAAAGAAAGACTGGAATAAACAGAGGACAAATAGTTCCAGTTTTACTTAACCCAGGCAATAACAGAAAACTGTGTGCAGAAAAAAGTAATACGGTTTTGAAGAGTACAATTAACATAGATTCTCAATAAATAAAACATAAATTTTGTTTGAAAGGATCGAAAACTATGTCAGTAAAATCGCATGAACATCATCTATAAGTTCAAATATCCAGAAAATTAATATCGATGTGATGAAATGTCTGGATTAAGGATATCGCTATAACCAAACGTCTAGATGAATGTTACCATTGATATTAAACCTAAAGAAGAATAAAAAAAGAACTTGATGAGCACCACAGCATAACCAAACTTTTATAAGAAGGTTACCAATAATATTAATAACCTTGATGATTAATATTAATGTGACCAAAGAATGGAAGAAAAAAAGAATAAAATTTTCGAAAACGATATATTGTAAAATTCATCTTTACATTTTGATATAGAGATTTATTCAATAGATAGAGTAAAATGATATAAATAATAGTGACTCAAGATTAAAAAAACAAGTCACTTAATGGTGTAAAGCAATTAGATAAGAAGTGGTGTTATGAAAAATAACTTTCTAAAGGACAACTGATACACTCCCACCCCTCAATGCCTTGATGGTGTAAAAATATAAATTGGAAGAGGTATTATTAAAAAACAAGCTTTTTAAGAACAACTGATACAGTCCTACCTCTCACACGCTAAATGATGTAAAGCAATTAGAAGAAGTGGTGTTACGAAAAATAACCTTGATAATGACAAATGATACAGTCCCATCCCTCATACCGGCCCGGCATGGCCAGGTGGTTAAGGCACTCGACTCGCAATCTGAGGGTCGCGGGTTCGAATCCCTGTCACACCAAACATGCTCGCCTTTTCAGCCGTGGGGGCGTTATAATGTGACGGTCAATCCCACTATTCGTTGGTAAAAGAGTAGCCCAAGAGTTGGCGGTGGGTGGTGATGACTAGCTGCCTTCCTTCTAGTCTTACACTGCTAAATTAGGAACGGCTAGCGCAGATAGCCCTCGTGTAGCTTTGCGCGAAATTCAAAAACAAACAAACAAACCCATCCTCATAGACTTAATAGTGTAAAAATATAAATAGGAAGTGGTAATATGAAAACCAAGCATGTTGAGAACAACTGATACAGTCCCACCCTCACATCCTTTAATAATCAAATAGAAAGATATAGCTTTTACGAGCTCTACAACAGACAATTCCCGCTAGCCTTGAATGAGGAATATTTATAAAACAGTAGTGTAAGTAGTAAAAAAATATATATATTTACTATTAATTGTTAACAGAGCGCCTGCACGTAACCAGTTCCCCCAAAGTAAGAAGAAATCCAGAGATGTTGGAAGAGGGCATGAATGTATCCACTCCACGAGATGGATTCCAAAATTCAAAAGCAACAACGAGTTCGCATTATAAATAAAATTAACACAGTTTGATTTAGTCCTGGCACCAAATAGATGACTTCAGCTGACTGAAACATAAGTTACGTGAAATTAGTGGATAAGAAGAAAGAACAAAACTGGTACGAATTAAAATATTCTCAAACTAATTAAGACTTCACATTTTCCATTACATTTGAAAAGATAGAAACCAGATTAAAGTAATTCATTACAGATTTATCTAAGAAACAATAAACTTCAAACACTCTGTAAAGTAATTTATTACAGATTTATCTAATAATTTATCTTCAAACACTCTGTAAAGTAATTTATTACAGATTTATCTAAGAAACAATAAACTTCAAACACTCTGTAAAGTAATTTATTACAGATTTATCTAAGAAACACTAAAACTTCAAACACTCTGTAAAGTAATTTATTACAGATTTATCTAAGAAACACGAACACTTCAAATACTCTGTAAAGTAATTTATTACAGATCTTTCTAAGAAAAACTAACACTATTCAAAGTAATTGTATACAGACTTATCTAAGAAACACTAAAACTTCAAACACTCTGTAAAGTAATTTAATACAGATTTGTCTAAGAAACACTAAACTTCAAACACTCTTTCAGCTATTACACGAAAGCTCTTCTGTAAATCAATTTTCTAGAAACATCAAGGAACTAACAATGTTAACAATTGTCAAGTACGTTTTCTAAGTATTTTTACAGGCTTTTTTTTTTTAATTTAGTTAATTATAAGCGAGCTTCGAAAACAAAATATCGTTTATATGCGTTTAGAAATTATAGAATATAACCATAATGACATTGCTATAAAGTTCAAGTTAGTTCCTGCTAAAATGCTTTTGATCTAATAAAAATTCATGAATTTCTATGAAAAGCTGTCATAGTTCGAGGTTAGAGATTATAATCGCAACATTCAAGAATTTACATTCTATGCTACACAAACAGATTTTATAAGATTAAACACAGTCTAGCAATAAAGTATAATAACGACATTTGACGCAGTTTTCTGTGAGAGGCGGTGATTAAAGGCCGTCCGTCACAACTTTAACGCTGACGAGTAAGAAATAGTTACCCCCCAGTGGCCCAGCGGTATGTCTGCAGATTTACAACGCTAGAAACTGGGTTTCGATACCCGTGGTGGGCAGAGCACAGATAGCCCATTGTGCAGTTTTATGCTTAACAACAAACAAGCAAAGAAAAAACTGGTAATATTTAAAATAGTAAAATGTCAATGTGACACAGCTGTAAATAATACAAGACTTGTTTTTGTTTATTGATGAATTCTGACGTTACAGCTGTAGCTATACATTAAAAAGTGTTGTGAAGGTCACGGACATTGTTTATTATAATTTGTAACATTACATCTGTTGCTATACGCAAAATATTTACTAAAGGTCTCGGACACGGTTTATGTTTATTAGAACTTGTAACATTACATTCATTGCTATACGCTAAACTATTTTATACAAGTCACGGATAGTTAGGTTAATATGTTGATAAAAAAAATGTTATATTTATGATAAATTATTTAAAGATTTACTAACGAAGAGGTTAACCGTAAAAAATTAACCTTTGATTAAAACATGATGTTTACATAAATCAAAACTAAAAACTAATTCACTAATGAATATAGTTATCCACAAAACGAGCTTACTTATATTAAGTTCATATAACATGTTCTAATTAGCTAGATTTTAAAGCACCTGATTAAATCCTACGCATCAGATTTTTTTACCTAAATGGTAAATTATGCCTTTCCTTTATACTGTTCAGTAAAAGGCCTTGAATAAAATCTCACCTAGATAATATCAAGTTGATAACAAAGACAGATTGTCCCAAATAAAAGATTAATAAACCATTACATTATTCATGATGTTAAAATTTAAGTACTATCTCTTCAATAGTTGAAGTGGGGTTAATAACATCGCAAACTAAACATGTAATAAATGCTAACTTTTAGTTCTAAGCTGAAGATAACATTGACACACAAGTTTTTTGTTTTAATAGTGAATAAAAAACTGTTTCTGATCTACGATAGTTGAGGACTTAAAATAAAACCAACAACGACACATTCCAAGGAACGAAACGTTGAAATGTTTATGTCTTGAAGACTTTTCAGTTTTTGTTTCGTCTAAAATTAATGATTTTTCTCTCACACACAATGGTCACCTAACCACACTTCCTGAACGTTTGCATGCTGCAACGCATACGTGTTGAATATACTTCGATTCAGCCATTTCGAGCCGCTGTTACAGGCGTTCAACTGAAATGTCAACTTTAGGGTGTATTTTCCTATATATGTTTATTGTATTAAAACATTTGATTAAATCGTATAGATTTTTATCAAATTCAACACTGCTTAGAACAAAAATATATTATTTTATTCACTCATTTATTTTTTAAAAGTGCTAGACATCTTATAAACTTTAATTAATTGCAAATATCACAACCGCCATCTTTGGAGAATAATTTTTTATTGTATTACTTTTTAAAGGCTACGTGTTTTTTTTTGTTTTTTTTTCATTCGCTCAATTAAGCGGATTAGGATTTTAAAAATGAAGACTGTTCTGTACCAGTTTTCAAATTTGTATTCAAATATATGAATAAAAACCAGTGAAGTCCATCACTAATTGTGAACAAATAGGTTAATAAAAGAACAGTTAAGTCTATCACTTAATATTTCAAGCTTGATTATAACAATGCAACAAGTAAGTTTTGAGATTAATAAGTAATCTTTTACATCGGATTTGAGGACATAACTTTCACAAGTTACAATGGTGTGTAGCATTATGGACACTTAATAATTTCCTGTGCTTCTTTCGATCAATAACATCACGTTTTTAAAGCGTTTCGCTACAAGTTCTCTATACATAGAATGCAAAACGTATACAAGAAGGCCACTTAGGGTTGAGATTAATGCAATCAATCATTTAAGTCCACCTTAAGGGAATGAAAAATAACACAAAAGATGAGAGTTGTCGTAGTGTCGTAACCTATTGACAATCTTCTCTAGGAAAATGTTAATATATATTCATAAATGTTATACAGCTGTGGATTTCAATTATTTTCTCATTTACAAAAGTCTCAGGGGGCCATGCTAAGTTATAATCAAATCCACATGAAAGCCGAACAGTCGAGTTGTAATGGTGTTTTAATACTGAACAGTCGAGTTGTAATCGTGTTTTAATACTGAACAGTCGAGTTGTAATCGTGTTTTAACACTGAACAGTCGAGTTGTAATCGTGTTTTAACACTGAACAGTCGAGTTGTAATCGTGTTTTAATACTGAACAGTCGAGTTGTAATCGTGTTTTAATATTTATAAGTGTACGAGTAGAATCGAAAGCTGACGGGAAAATGTGGTTTAGCATACATTACCGGTATGGTCATTATTTGGTACAAACAATTTGTTACGTAATAAAACCATTTATTTTTTCATAATAAAACTTCACACAATACTAAACTCTGTTCTGCAATTCATCATTTGGGCTCCTAACCAGAGAAAATGTGATGCCACGTGTGGAATACATTTTGATTATACAATAAAACACTGAAAACAACAATTACTTTCGTTAATTATCTTAAGACATTAGTACTAGGCCTGTTATGGTTTATAACGTTCTTTATTCAGACCGTTAGGATTTTAAAGAAGCAGAAGAGCGTACAATAGTATTTCAACCACACTATGTTCTTCATATCTACTGTCAAGTGCTCATAAGGCCAGCTGAGACAAAAGAAACACAGTAGTAATCATAACATTATTTATACTAGTATGTTTTATATCATCTACTGAAAAAATACAAACTTCAAAATACACTGAAAACAATAGATTACATTTTTATTATACATTAGAATAAGGCATTCTAGTCAATTAGAGGAGTTGTATTGATTATTTTATCGCTGAGTGTGTACATGGGGAACCTGTTTCCTGTTCACAAGATGGTACACGCATGAAGTATGAATCAAAAGCTTGAACATTCCTACGAGAAACGAAGAAAAGATTGCAAATCATTGAACACAGTACAGAATGAGTGAATACCTTGTAGAAAGCCTAAGAACAGATAAACATAAAAGGCATAACGGGGAAAACGAAGCAATATATTGGTTACGTCACAAAAATGGTAGGTGCCAGACGGACGAAACTAATAACTACATTGTTAGTTAATTTGTTTTGTTTGTTAGGCTAAGTGTGCTGTGGCGATCACAGGTATTGAAACCTGGTTTTTAATGTCATAAGTCTCCAGAGTTACCGCTGAATCAATAGAGCCTTTGGAGCGTAACCTGAAGTGAATGAAGTAACACAAAGGAAATGATGGCTAGATTATCATAAAGTGAAATGGTTGGAGAAAGTTGAACATTTCCTAAACGGATTATTCTGACCTCACTAAACAGAAGGCATAACTACCTGAAAGGATAAATGGTATCATTAAAGAGAACGAATTTTTCAAATGATAGGAAGGAGGAAACACAAAATGCTCATGAAAAGTATCATTTTCAAGCACTGAAATGACAAAAAAGGTAAAAAGATAGATAAAAAAAATATCTGAAATTTGGGTTTGAACTAACAAAGTATCGACCAGCCTTGTAAATAAATTTGATTAAGACAGTTTTTATTATTCACATTTATATACATAAGATGTGTTTACCTGGAACAAAGAAGGTTAGAAACATATTTAAATTTATTCAAATACGAGAGTGATTTCCTGCCATATTATAAATATCTAATAAGAACGGGAAGCCACTAATTAATACCGTGAAAAACATCCCACAGATGGCAGAGTGGATAACATTAAAGATGAAACTCCTGAACAAATAAAAAAATCTACCGTTCTATTAGTAATTGCAAAATCGTTTTATTTGCATTTGATATATATTTTTACTACACTAGATTAATATGTTAGATAACACATTTTGAATTAAAACTCTTGCATATTTTATGTTCAGTTAAGACCGAACTTTAATCTAGCTAGGTCTAACTCAAACCATTAAAAATTTTTGAATTTCTCTTTTTCTCAACTAATACCTTAACTTAAAGGCCTAGGGTTATTAATCTTTCGTTTCATGACAGTCATTGTGATATTTAATATAGATTTAGATTAGCAAAAATATTTCAAACTTTACACATTATTTTTGAGTTGTTAAGGATCGATAATCTCTTGATTTTTAACGAGCCGAATGTCTATTGGAGAGAACAGGAAATAAAAAAAGACAGAATTAATAGAGAATAGTAATATCATTATAGTTTATTTGTTTAATGCAAAGTTTCACGGTTTATTGTCTGCGCTTTATTCTCCTGAGTGTTCAAACTCCGAATCTTATCGTTATAAGATATCAAACTTGCTGTTGTTCCGCAAGGCGAGACACTATCATTATTATTGTTTCTTTGATTCTACCGTATTAATTACTGTCGGCATAGTAGTTTCTCAATAACGCACGGTTTATCGTCAGTAATAGTCCTAGCAATATTTGACTTTAGTAGAATTTTAGGAAGGGTAGGTTCACAGGACTCTAAAATATTCCTGGATTTTGTCTATCTGGATTATTGCATTGAAAACATACTCCAACATCAGGCGATCACAATGATTGCGTTACAGTTCAAACCACAACAAGAAGAAGCTCGTTGACTGGAAATAAGTAGCAGCTACATTCGCTTGATGAACGCTTCAGTACAGAGACAAAAACATTTCAGTAATGCTTAGCAACGAGTTTTTTGTTTGTGTCGTAATTAAACAAGAAACAATAACCGGAGTCGATATCGACCACGTAACTGATAAACATGCTTACTATGGTCATTCAGCCATGATGAAGGAAAGTATATTTTCTGAAAATGCTCGAGTTATTAGCTTTCTTCTCTAAAGCTAGCGTATTTTGTTGATCCTGCGTGCTTTGGAATATTACGAGTATTAAAATACAACTTGGATATCAGTTCTAGGAAATGATTTGCGTTAGTTATCATATTCTGATGATTAGTAGATAGAGTATTTCTTGTTTACTTTGAGACACTTCCAAATGGCTTGTTTGATCTTTTTTTTCATTGTCTTATTATTTATAAATGTTACAAAATAACAGTTTTTATACTTTAATTCAAATGGAGCAATGAAATATCAACAAAGTAGTAATATAAAGTTTGGTATATTTAGTTTAAAAAGATCTAAGTAAAGTGAAATAGCCATATATTTGCGAAACCATTCAAAATACAAGTCTTAAGGTTTTCATTTATGAACCCCCTACAAAACTGATCTAGATAGAAATGCCACTGACTCTTATATAAATGTGATAATTACCGCAACAGCAAATATCAAGTTTTTAAAATTATTTTCCATTCTAATAAAAAACCAGATTACGCCTCTCAGTTTTTAAAAGCAGAACATCAAGGTGAGGAATGAAACGAATTTAATTAAAAATACAGGCATTTATTTATTTTAAATGTTTTGAAGTAATTTTTACATCTAAGTACCTTTTAATATTGTAACATTTTCTGGTAGAATAAACCACCATCATAGCCAGGCATATCGATATCAAAAATATATATATAATCTGTTGGCAGATAAAAATTCAGCAGGCGACACACTTAAAAGAACTGATAAATTCACATTTACATAACTATAAATGATACGTATTTATTCAAGTAATTTTCTTTAAATTACTTGTAAGTGATCTAGGTATACCGCACTTTTAATTGTGTCTGACTTGAAAGTGTGTTATCATCATGATTCTTATTCCTAGCTTCATCTTGTGTATACGTGATTTCTACCTACTCAAGCAGCCAATTGCAACCATATAGTAAACTTAGAAGAATTCCAGTATAAATCCAATCCTTGGTGATGTCTTGTGTGATTGTATAACAACAGCGATTTTTTTATTGATTTCCCAGCATATGCTTCATTTCCACTCCTGTTTGTGTTCATTTTATCCAGTCGAATCTGCTATGTATTGTGCATGGTATTTGATATCTTTCTACTTAAATCACTTTAGCTAAATATCAAAAACGAACCTCAACAGTCACCTTATTGATGTTATACATGTTGTTATAATCCCACTGTATACTCACTCTACAAATTTTGCAAGTATAAGTAATTTATGCTAATGATTGTTTTGGTATCTGAAATATCAACGAAGAGCAGTCATGTAATATATATGAGTGATATAAATATACAGTTTATTTGTGAGACTGGTTTTGCTTATTTGGTATTAAGCGCAAAGCTGCACAATGGGCTATCTGTGCTGTACCTAACGATGGTATCGAAACCTAATTGTTAACGTTAGAAGTCATCAGAATTACTACTGAGACACCGGGAAATTTGGGAGACTAGAATAAGGTTTACGGGTGGGATAATGATTAATGTTTACTTTGTCTATTTTTATTAGTAATAATTAAAGTATAGTTGTTTGATAAACATATTCGACAATTCAGTAACCAAGAATAGTATGGACAACTCTTGAAATGGTCTAAAATATAGCCTACTTTTGAAACTGGAATTTATTCTTAGTGCGACTACTCAAGTATATAGTTCAGTTTTGAGCTTTGAACAGTGGCCATAATTTGTCAATGTTATAAAAAATGCCACACATCATACAATAATAAGTATGAAAACCATTTATCTCAGATATAAACATGGAAGCATGACTTTCGTGTACCTAGAACACAAAATGTGGATAGTTAATAACTTGAAACATGTGGTGTGGTTTGATTATTGCGTTTCATCCCTTTCTATCCTAATGATAGAGTAAAAAATAAAATACATGAGACTTTTAACGTATTGTCCCCACAGTTAAAGCCACTGAAAGTGATGCAAATATATAGGAAATACACTCACGACAAGGTTTAAATTCTTTAATTCTTTAGAAAGGATAATAAAACGCAGAGTTTACCCAGAGTTATGGTCAATCATGTCTAACCCATAATACTGCATCTTTCCTATGACGAACAAATGCATTTCCAAGGAAATAATGCAATGACATAAGGTACTCATATCACCCGAAATTAGTTGAAAGACCATAATAATAACTTCGGTTATCCTTTTTTGGCTTCCCTAATCATCAGATCGCAATCAAATTGGGAATCTTTGGGATAAACTTGAACGTCCTATTTTCGGCGGATATCAGTAGCAAATCATACTTCTCGATGAATGGGTTACAATAGAACAATACATCTTCCAGCTACTTGCTAGGTCTATTATGCGCTGCGTCCATGGTATTATCGAATTGAAAGAGCTTTACCCGATATTAGGTCGGAGTCCCAGTAAAGTTCTCTATCCTTCTAGTATATTACGTGAAAGTTAGAACTGTATCGAACAAACTTGTAACTGTACGGCCCCTTCAGTGAATTAATTTTGTTTGTTGTTAAGCAAAAAGCTACACATTGGGCTATTTGTGCTGTGCCCGCCATGGGTATCGAAACCCGGTTTTTATTGTTATAAGCCTTCAGCCAGTTACTGAGCGTTAACTCTGAAAGATCATAACGCTAAAAACTGGTTTTCGATACTCGTGATGGACACAGAGCGATAGTCCATTGTGTAATGTTTTGGTTAACAATAAACAAACATACCTCTGAGCCAATGGAGTCCAGTGAATTAATAATCAGTAGAATGTATTTCAAATATCGCTGATGGCGAGAAAAGGTCCTATGTGGCTTAGCAAATTTCAGCTAAAGAAAAGTTCTTTGAATACTTGCATCTGAAGAATTTATCTTGCAGCCTTATTTTAACAAAATAAATAACATCTTTATTCATTACAGCTAGAATTTTTAAAATAAAATTATTTTATACAAACTGTGAATTTCACTTCTTATGACACAGAAGTAAAAAACACAAAGCGCTCTTCATCGTGGAATTAAAAGCCCAAACAAGGACACACTCTTGGTAAGCGGTTGAACCTCAAAACGATTTCTCTGTTAGTGTTCTCATATAGATTACAACCATGGAGTAATTATGGATACGTTTTTAAAAGTGTAAGAATTTGGTAGTTTCCTAAAGAACACTTTTTTGGAATCTTCGATTTTCAATATTTCGCTCTTCCCTCTCGTCGCATTTTTATGTTTATATAATACATGTTCATACGTTGCTGGTAATGAAAGCTTATAAATGCTATTTTCCATATAATAAAAAATTATTGAAACATATTTAAACAAATATAAATATGTATATACATGATTATGGAAACATTGGTTGGTTGTATGTATTGGAGCAAAACCATTAATTGGTACAGTAGACTGGTGTTCAACCGTAGGCTGGTTGAATATGTTAAAAATATCAGTTGGTTCAATAAACTGAAGCTAAATAATCATGCAGTTTTTTAATACTCTTGAGATAAACTGTATACTGGGAGGACATATTAGAATTAAACGTCCAGTTGTTTAAACACGCTAGAGCTAAACATTTTGTTTTGTAGAAATATTGAAGTTAGAGATAAACCACATATTGATAATATAGACTGGAACCAGGCCATCAGTTTATTGAATAAACTAGAGCTAAACGTTGTGTTTAGTGGAAACATTGGTATTAGAGATAAACCACATACTGTGAGGATATAGACTGGAACCATGCCATCAGTTGTTTGAATAAACTAGAGCTAAACGTTATGTTTAAGTGGAAACGTTGGTATTAGAGATGAACCACATACTGTGAAGATATAGACTGGAACCAGGCCATCAGTTGTTTAATGAGGTAGACCTAAAAGAAATATTAGAACTTAACCATACTTTTTTGACTACACTGAAGTTAAAGTTAATTTTTATGTTGTGAAAGTTATTGAACCTAAATATAACTCTTAGAAATTAACTTAACCATGTCGTGTTTGTTTAGATGAACTGAAGTTATCAGCTCGTGGATACATCATATCTTGAACATCGTCCCGATAAACTGAACTATAAGTACATTGTTACAAAATGTTCAGTTAGTTTCAGTACCATTGTATGTTTGTTGTTAAGCGCAAAGCTACACAATAGACTACAAGTAATGTGCCTACCACGGGTGTCGAACCCCGGTTTTTTAGCGTTATAAGTGTTCAGACTTACCGCTGAGCCAATGGGAGGCTCTGTACTTTGGAACTGAACGCCACTATTTATGCTACGTTTTTACTAAATATCTAGCTATTTCTGCACATTTGAAATGAACCTCAGTAGCTATAAGTACATTGTTACAAAACGTCCGGTTAGACCTGCACAATGAATTTGAATTATCGGTTTATTATATATATATCGTTTCTTATAATACTTTATTGAGTTCCTTGGAATTCAGTCATCAACTAACTCTATGCACTGTATAATCAGTTGGTCAAGTGCATTAGACGTCTGTATAATTTGCCTGCTGGTCTGACACGCGTATTTTCCGAGAAACGAACCAAGTCTTGTTTGTGAAACAAACGATTGTTTTTATTTAAATATTATCTTTGTGTTTAACGTGACATACTTTAGTTTTAGCAATGATTTACTTAGATAACAGTTATTTAATTTAAGCCAACACTGATTCAATAAATGTCGTAAATCATTTCACAAAGAAACAAAAACTATTGTGATCAAATTGCATTGAATTGTTAATTTAATTCATCCCATTTAACGATTTTTTCTTAGAGCTCGTTTATTTTAACTAGTAATCTCTGTATAAAAACGATAACTTATTTTTTGTAAGCGTTATCTTAACAGCGCTGTTTTAGTGAATGATGATTTAATTTTGCTAAGTGCTTTCTTAACAAACGATGATATAAAATCAGTAAGCGCTTACTTTTGGAACAAAGATTTAATTTAAGTAAACGCTTACTTAATGGACAATGAATTCAATTTATTTTTAGCAGCTTGTTTGCGAACGATGATTTACTTTCAATGAGCGCTGAATAAATCAACTGTGATTTTGTTTCAGTAAATCTTAACTCGGTGAATGATAGAAACACCTGTTTGATCGATGGTTTAATTCTATAATCTTCCAATCACCCATTGCTAATCTGTCGTATATAAACAAGCTTACAGTTCTTGGTGTGTTTTTTTTTTGTTTTTTTGGTGGGGGTGTTCTTTGTAGGTTTTTACGACTATTGGAAAATACTAACGCAAAACATAAAAGTGAAAAATGAATCACTTTATGATACAACAAAGAGGCGTACAAAATCACGTCATTGATCTTGTAATTTGTTGTGCTTTTTATCAACATACTATGAAAGCAAATCAGAACAAAAATGGAAAATTTTAGTTACTGACTTTGGCAAATGATTGCTGTTGAAGTCACAAAAGAGGACAATCAAACGTGAATCACTTGCTATTGATTTTCCCTTTCTCTCTTGGAAGCTTAGCAGTAAGCTTTATGGCTTACATAACACTAGAACTTGGAGTTCGATCCCGCGGCTGACACAGCTCAGAGAGCCCATTACGTAGTTTTTTACAAAAACAAATACCAACCTACCCACCACTAACTATCGTATTCAGAAGTATTTAATGAGAATATAATGCCCAAACATTTGTTTCACAAATAATCTTTCAGGGATAACTCGTCATAAGTGTAAAACATAAACATGTCACTTAATCAAAACCCCATATAAGTCTAGCTAACTCTTTTTCTCTCTCTCTTTCTCTCTGAGTTATACATTCAAAATACGTGTTAAAGGCAGACAAATATCCAATTGTTATATACTGAGTCCGATAATCTATATTTTCTTACGTATCAAATAAAAACCAGTATCAAAATATATCCAACATTTCTTCGGTTTATAGAATGATTAACACTGTGAAGAACATATATGAGTATGTTAACATGCTGTAAATAATCATTTATTCTTATCATGTTTTTCTCTATATATATGTATATCGCACATACACATAACTATTAACGTACACATTTGAGTTATATTATTCCCTTTGATGCATGTTAGTTTGTAATTGTTAAAGGCGTAGACACTAAATTGTATTCCATAACTCTTCCAAAATAATTACTTCAAATTTGTTAGTACATTAGGCTTTACTTGAAATTTTGAACGCAGTAAAGTTTATAGAGCATACTATTCATTGGAATGCTGTATGAGGCTCGTATGGCGCTGCTATAACAAAGCAATGGACATATTAAACATATAACAAAAACCTGTAAAGGAACGTTATCATGCATTTCAGTCCCGCGGCAGAATCCACTTGTAGAATCCACTACTATTCGAATCAAAATAATAATTTAAATGTAAATAGAGAAATATATATAACATGAATAATAAATGATTACCTGAATATCTTTAAAAACAATCGAATATTTAGATATTTTGCTTATTTTCAGAATTTTCTTCCAAAGCTACATAAAAGGCTATCTACGTATAGTCTTCCCTAAGCTTAAACTGATATAGTTTGTTTTTTGAATTCCCTACAAAGCTACTCGAGAGCTATCTATGCTAGATGTCTCTAATAGCTAGTCAATACAACTCACCTCCAACTCGGCTACTCTTTACCAACGAAAGTGGGATGTACCGTCACATTATAACGCCCTCACAGCTAAAGAACAAGCACGTTCCGTGAATGAATTCGAGCTCTAGCAGACTGCTAGTCGAGTGCCCTAGCAACGACGCCATGTCAGGCTCTGATAGATTAGAGATAAGCAGATACTCACAACACCCACCACCAACTCTTGGACTTCTTTTTCCTGTTTGAATATTAAGATTTAACCGCCACTTTTATATCATATCCACGGCAACGGGGCGCAAACCATGCATCATCCCTCAGATTCACAGTTCAGGAACGTTAACCACCAGCCACACCAGGTCTGAACGAAGTCGTACTGTTGACCTAGTCTGTATAGTAGTACAGACGTTTACACACTACACTTATTTTAAACAACAGGTACGCATATCCTTTTTAACGTATAAAGCTTTATTTTAATTATCATAATGTTACTAGATATTTTATGAAAAACTTTGAATTAAGCCAGCCACAAAGAAATTATCTTTTATAAACTGAAGTTCGTTCCTTTTGCAGATTTAATAATTGAAAACTAACCATTTGTTTGCTGAGGACGTTTTTATGATATCAAATGTAAAATTTTCAGTTTTCGTGAAATATTTGTAAACGTTTGAATAAGGATTCGGACAGCTACGTTCACGGTCTATACTTTGATATAAAGCAACTATTCGATTTTACTATCTGTTTGTTTGTTGTTGAGCACAAAGCTACACAATAGCCTATCCATACCGTGCCCACCACTCGTGTCAAACTCGGTTGTCAGCGTTATAAGTTTTCAGACTTACTGCTGGGTTGCTGGGAGCGTTCTTCTACATAAGTCTATCTTTGTTAAATCATTACATTATTTAAGTAATTAAAATATCTTTTTGTGTTAATAAACACTAAATTTAATATTGGAAAATATATTTTTTTTAAATGTGTAAATTTTATTTTATTATTAGAACAATTAATCTAAAAGCAATCACAATTTTGATTATAAATAAAAATTAATACAACAAAATAATTAAGATAATGCACGTTATTTATAAGGCAGACTTTAATCAATGCATGGCTAGGCCTATAATGCAAAAATAAATGGTTAAATCCGTAGATGAGAATAAATGGAGCATTTAAAATGTCGACTTTGTGTATTATACTACGGTATGCGAATGACAATATTTTGTTGATTACAGGCCCGGATTTAAAAACACATTTAAAAAACATCAACCTGAAAACTGTTGTTGCTGTTGTCGTCTTTCTTGTATTTTAGATTGCTTCAATGAGTTTCAGTTTATTAAACAAATTTGTTTATATAAAACATCATCATAAGACTGAGATCACAATTTATATTAACAGGTATTTTACTTCGTTGTAATGCCCGAAACTGTAATTCTTCCTGAATTTTATAA
>NW_013665753.1:115816-137545 GCF_000517525.1 Limulus polyphemus
CCTGAATTTTATAATATGCAGACTGTTTGTAATGTTATGTCTGAAATATAATCTAGTTCGTTGAGTTTATAAATACAAATGTAATGGCGTCATTTTGAACGATACTTTCCTGCAGAGTTAAGGCCGTTACTTGACAACCACAGTATATCCATTATCGCATTTTTATCTGAATTATTAACCAATGTTAAAGCACAAAATATGAATTAAAAATAATTTTCTTTTGAAAATAATATTAGTGACACAATAAGTACAATAAATATTGTTACACAGAATTCGAAATGCCTTACATGTAGTTAAGTTATAACCGGAAACATTGCGGATTTTATATTCATGCCTCTGGTTATCATTGACGTAGATAAAACAAAATATATTTATGACACGAAACATTAAAACCTTTTATTGCATTACATATTGCAATTTTTCCACCCTTCAGTTTATCATTTCACACAGTGATTACATCTTGAGTCACCGGTTAATGATAATTCTAGTTTTTAATTCGACCAAGTTCTACGTATTAGCGTTTGCGTGCAATAAACCTAATTAAATTCTAACATGTAACACAGATGCAGGGTTTTCTTACTGTAAATAAACAAACCAAACAATATTTTCGAAAGTGATGTATAAGTTGACGATACTAATCTCGAGGCTCCCTGAGGAGTGAGTTGTGCTGGTCTGTGTATAACACCAACATGAGTATGCCTATATGTTATAAAACGACTCTTTGATCGATAAAAACTAGGTTCGGTTTCATGTTTCCAGACAAGAGATGTACGGATTATCAGGCAGCTGCTTCTGGCAACAGGTCAAAACCATATAGCTCGTCACACCTTGTTTGCTCTTGTAGCTCTCTGCTTATTAACACAGTTACAAGTTGCATTTCCTTTTACTGTATATAGAAAACTACATATGGAGGAAACTAATTCCAGGCAATATATACATATATTATACAATTGATTACTGTATATGTATAACTACAACTTATACAAAATAATACGTTTGTTTGTTTGTAGGTAAGCACAAAGCTAGACAATGGGCTATCTGTACTCTGCCTACCACGAGTATCGTAGCCCGGTTTCTCGCATTGTAAGTCACCATACATTTCGTTGTGCCACTGTGGGAGAAAATAATACATATTGTATGTTAATTTTATAAGTATTAAGTACTGAAATGCAATACATGTGTTTTATAGTGAATACGGTAGTTACGCCTCTCATACAGAATGCACTGTTTTGAATACTTCAGTTTAACGCTTGATATAGTTATAAACATTTCTTAAATAATTTGGCTTTATTATGGTGAAAGAAACCGCCCAAATGTTTCGACACCTGCCTTTAATTTTCGAAACAAAAAGCGTTATCATTTTTACTGCGATTATCATGTCACTAGAAATCTGGGCTGGATAAATTAAGTGGAATTTTTGGTTTCTGATGAATGAACTTGTCCCAGATTTCGCAGGTTTGCTGAATTTTTGATTTCTGTCTCTGTGGATTTTTAATACTTTTTTTTCGTAAAATATTGGTCACCTAGCGTTTAACGTATGATAATATAAATGAGATTTTCAACTGTAGGGAAGAATTTGCCATTTTTTCTTTCCCGTTTTTTTCAATCACAAATCTAATCTTTAATTTATTGAGATTAAAAAGAAGTATCCCAAGTCTAATCGTACTCTGTACATTATCTATAGAGAGATTACTAGTAATTAATCCTTATAATGGAAAACCTAGACGCTAAGTACAAACACCTCTGTAAATCCCTTACAGTCGGATGAATTCTTAGCATATTGTATTTCCTACTTCTCAAAAAAATGTATCCACGGAAAATTTTGGTAAACAAAGAATAAAACTACTTTCGAATTAAATAATTAACAATTGATTAGTTTTCTTTAATGTTTAATATATATTTGTCAGGATGTTTCATTTGCCCAGTGGAGGGGTGCTTTTTTGTAGATGAACTATCTCTAAATTTGCATTAAAATAGGATTTGTTTATAGCTTTAAATCCAGGATCCTGTCTTATTAGAATGATATGGTAAGAATTTGGAGTAGTCTTTTAAGAATGCAATTACTGAAATACCACAAAAGGAACATTAAATACGTAATGTATAATAATCTGCATCGGTGTATTACAACCAAGTTATTTATTTGCCACATGAACAACTTAACAGTTCTCCTTTTTTTTCCAGAAAATACTGAGAACGTCTGAGAAAAGTCCTAAGAGCGAATTCGTTACTTGCCTATATGGTATGTATTGTTTTAACAAATTATACATCTATGTAAAGCATCGAGCTTTACAACACAGATTTGAAAACAGTTAGTTGAAACACATCAGTCAGTAGTTCAAACAGATAAAATAGTAAAAACTGTCTGTGTTCTAAACGGTGTTGAAAACTGAATCTTTATAAACTGCTTATGCATTTTAGATCTAAAGGCGTAAACGTTTTTGTCAGCTTACGAATTGACAGAGTATTCATTGATGTCTGTCGATATTACGCATGTCAAATCACTCTTCATAAACCTGATTTTTGCATCACATGCATTACATTGCAAATGTTTGTAGATTTTCTTGCGAATAAAACACTATATTTTTCTTAGTAAGTCATAAAGCTTACACTTCCAAAATATGAGAAACTTTGTAACAAAGACAAAAGAAAAACCAACATAATAATGTCGCAGCGAAAAGAACTATTTTGTGTATGTTTTTTCCTCTATGAAGCAGCCTTGAGGTATAAACTCTCAATCGCTAAAATGTGTGTTTAGATCATAGAGGTAACTTTAAATTGATCAAATCTTGTTGCTTTCTTTTTTTATTTAAGTTGATGAATGTTAAAATTTTATCCCTTGACTTTCGAAGTATTCTGTTGTAATAATTCTAAATGAAAATATGAGCTCAAGGCTATTTGAAATGTTTCTGTAATCTATGTGAGTTATTTGTTTTGTATGGCTGCTGTTATAATGCATTAACTTGAGTATTGTCTTTAACAAAGTAATTCACTTATGATCATACAGCGTCTAGTACCATCGAATGACATAAAATATGCATTCTTGATTGCATAAGGAATATGAGTTTCAGAATTGAAAGATGAATTTCCGACATTCAATCTCACGTACTTATCACAAGCCTCCCAGTGGCACAGCAGTATGTCTGCGGACTTACAACACTAGAAACCGGGTTTTGATACCCATGGTGGGCAGAGCACAGATAGCCCATTGTGTAGCTTTGTGCTTAACTACAAACAAACAAAGTTATCACAAACTTGGGGGTTATTTTAAAAAGAAATACATTATTAGTGAAAGTATAGCTGTAAGAATGAAAATATTCAAAATCTGGATTATAAATGTAAACGATCTTTCATAGAAATCTTCACAAAATTATAAGCGAAATACATAATGTACAAATGTATATTGTATATATAAGCACATATAAAATAATACATATTGTATATAAAAATGTAAGCATACTAGTATTAAGTAATGATATGCAATAGGAATATACTAGTATTAAGTAATGATATGCAATAGGAATATCTTAGAGTAATTTTACGTAAGTATGATCATTAGGCTTCTTATACAGAATGCAGTATTTTGCAGACTTCAGATAAAACCATGGATGCCTATTAATACATTCCACAGTTTGGCATATAATATAACGAACTTATGAACACTACAAACTTTGCGGTCCACATATTTAATGTTTTACAAAAGTTTTTGAAAGTTCCATAATTGTATATATTTCTCTGTATTCAAGTAATGTGAGCCAGAAAAAAAAATTCTAGACATTTTCTTTATAACTAAAAGAAATATTGTGTGAAATTTAGCAAAATTTAAATTACCGGTAATAATTTATGTTAGATTGCGAATATATGTTAATAAAAATTGAAGTTGACTGGGAGTTCGTGATGAAAATATACTTTTTAACTTTACTCATAATTAATTTTAACTTTTAGATTTTATTACGATACTAATATCATTGAAATTATAGATTAGAACAAGAAATACAATTGCTTATGAACTGAGATAAAATTTCAAGTAATACAGTAAATTATATTTTTTGGTAAGTTCGTAAAGAACTTCTCCTGAAATCAAACTGTTTGCCATGGAAATAAGGAGTATGTATAGTTATATGTTAATGTAATAAAAAACAAAGGTATAACCGGTATCATTGCATTTTCTTAGAGTTTAAAAAAGTGCTTACCCCCAAAATAGAATAAATAACATATGTAACAATGAGATGGACAAACGTCATCAAAATAAAATTTGTTGGGTTGTATCAGGTTCACGTAATGAACCGTTTTTTACTCCGATTGTTAAATATTGATGAAATTGGAGTTAACATTTAATTTAAATGCGAATATTGTGCGAGTGTCAACAAAATTGATACTAAGCAATCATATTTTTCAAAACTCAAATTGCCCGGCATGGCCAGGTGATTAGGGAGCTCGACTCGCAATCTGCGGGTCGTGGGTTCGAATCCCCGTCCTAACAAACATGCTCGCCTTTTCAGCCGTAGGGGCATTATAATGTGACGGCCAATCCCACTATTCGTTGGTAAAAGAGTAGCCCAAGAGTGGGTGGTGTCGATTAGCTGCCTTCCCTCTAATCTTACACTGCTAAATTAGGGACGGCTAGCGCAGATATCCCTCGTGTAGCTTTGCGCGAAATTCAAATAATATTCTTAATAATGATTTGCTACGGAAACTGAAATTGAACTTGAATTTAAATCTAATACTTGCCATTATGTTCTTCAAAGCTTTATGAGCCTGATGGTGTGTCGGTGAAATTGAAGTCAAATTTCATTTTAAATGTGATGATTATTTTTATTTTCATTGTCTTGTTACATTTTATGAAAGATGTATTTTACTCAAATTGTAAAAAGCAATAAAGACACAAAACTAAAAATAATGTTTACAATATAGAAACGATTGCATGTATCAAAATGATAACTTTATTTTTAATATACATATTTATATGTGAAATAGCGATTTTGAATTCAAATTTAATAGCGATTGAAACATTATTTTCTGAGACTGATATTTATATATATAATAAATAGTAATTCCTTATTAGAATCAAGCTAACATTTCTTTAAGAACCTGAACCAGAAAAAACTAATAGTTTCACTTCTGCGATATACGTTTTAAAAGTGGCTCCTTTTTCGTAACAAAAGAATTCCATCACAAAATCACAACAATTTCCAGGTGTTGACAACCTGTAACATGTGAGTACACTTTTTTTCATGGTGTACTATTTTTCTTCATCATCATCAATGAACGTTTTGAAAATTCAAGTTCGAAAATTCCAAATGTTATGAGTGAATGAGGAAGACAGTAGAAAACACCACAGAAATTCTAGCTCGGTGGTTGAGCTTATTATATATACTTCAGGTTTTTCATCAGTCGTAATCACTTTGTTAAATCTTTATCAGAGAATGTTACAGAATTTTACAGTGCTTAGCTATGTAAACGAGAATTTTTATGAAGGGACCAGATTAATGTGAATTATGTTCTCCTAATTAAATATGAATTCAACCTTTCATCGCTGTTTGGTTACATAAGAAAAGTAGGTTCTATTGTGCTTGGAATCTCTAATTTATCCCCAATAAACTAACCACGATAGCCTGATGAATATAATCAATTTTTTATCTTTAGTGAATGAAATATACATTACATTAATATGAAACGGAAAGATGATTAATCAATTTACAATTTACCTAGACTTGTTTGATATCTCATGTCAACTAGTTTCGGTCATACTGTTTTCTGACTAAATAGACCACTGATAGCAAAGCTTGACACTGATAAAACGTTATATACGAAAGTGTAGACAGGAAGACCTCATAACGCGAACAGATTTTTTCTTGACTGTTTCCAACGTCTGATAATGATTAATGTTTTAGATAGTGGTGAAGAATAATTTAGAAATAACGCCAATTAAAAAAGGATATATTTTATGGAACTTAGACACCCTCCAAAGCAACAACACCACTGCTTCCCTATTCGAAAGTAAAGAACAATAAAATTTTCGTTTTACTTTTCAACTTTGTAACCCAGTCGTAATTACAGAGATCGGTTTTAGATATAATAAATATGGGATGTTTTAAACTTCAGCTATAAATAGCTTTATCAAAACGTAATGCTAAATAAATAGTTTCAATAGACAGTCAACGTTTCAATTATTTTCTTTCATGTTTTCACGAACTTGAGTTAGTTTAATCATGCAACGCATCTACTATTTTAATTTTTCTTTTGTAGTTAAAATATGAATGTCACTAATAAACATTCCCTGTTTTCAATTTCTTTTCTTATGATGTTCTTGACTTTTTGTATTTTTTCATGCGTATGTTTCATAAAATATATCAAACATTATCAAATTTACACAAATAAGTTTATTTTTCGAATATTTCAAAATGTCCCCTTTCTTATACGGGTCATTTCTGATTTACATAATAAATTGTTTATTGTTGTTTAACTCATCTCACTTGTTTTACAATTTATCAGATGGAATGTTAAGTATATATAAAGAACAAAAAGAGTGTAACAGAAATAATTAATTATATTTGTAATAAGACATTAGTATTGAGCAAATTATATTTTTCACACTACATTCTATATTCAGTCCCTTAGGGTTTTTAAAGAAGAAGAAAAGTGTAACAGTAGTATTTTAACAACATTATGTCCGAAATATGCATTAATGACGACGCATTTCCTTCATTACAGAGCTCATACACAACAAAGATAGTAATAGTCGGAACAATGTTATGACGTGAACGCCTTTTCTAGTGTCGATGAAATATTATAATATACTCTTCTTGTTGTAAATCTCGAAGGAACTGAATAAAGAATGTACTGTTAAGAATAAAATAAGCCTGATACTAATGTCTTATGACAAATATAATTAATCATAATAATAGTTCGCCAGCTTAATGTAACAGAAGTTTTAATTTAAATGGAAACATTTTCATCACATTGAAACTGTTGGACTTCCAGCTCCCATTTGTTAAAACTTTATTGAAACAAGTGTTAGATATAATTACAGATAATGTTAAGGATCCTTTGTCCTACATGTTATATATTAGTGCTTTTAAAACATTATTTATGACTACATTTCTGAAATGTAATTTATTGTTTTATTAAAATGTGTATATGAAGTATCACAAGTTAGTTACTTTCCGTATATTTTACCAATATTTATTGCTTTATTAAAATGTATATATGAAGTATCACAAGTTAGTTACTTTCCGTATAATTTACCAATATTTATTGCTTTATTAAAATGTATATATGAAGTATCACAAGTTAGTTACTTTCTGTATAATTTACTAATATTTATTGCTTTGTTAAAATGTGTATATGAAGTATAACAAGTTAGTTACTTTCCGTATAATTTACCAATATTTATTGCTTTATTAAAATGTATATATGAAGTATCACAAGTTAGTTACTTTCCGTATAATTTACCAATATTTATTGCTTTATTAAAATGTATATATGAAGTATCACAAGTTAGTTACTTTCCGTATAATTTACTAATATTTTGTTTTCTTTTTATCTTTTGTTCCTATCTCAGGATTTTTTGCTTTCCTTTGCTTCTGGAATGTTTGCCCATAATCATGTATTTTCGTTATCAGCTTAATTATTATTCACCTTTATCTCCGATTCAACCTATCAACAGCTGGAAGAAAAATGTAAAACAGCATTATGAAATTATAATACTACAAAGGTGTTAAAATTTTGTTTAAAAAGGCTTGGCATGGCCTGGAGGGTTAGGGCGCTCAACTCGTGATCTGCGAGTCGCGGGTTCGAATCACAGTCACAGAATATGCTCGCCCTTTCAGCCGTGGGGGTGCTATAAATGTGAAGGGCAATCACTATTCGCTGGCTAAAGAGTAGGAGGTGGGTGGTGTTGACTTAGTATTGACTGCTGCCTTCTCTCTAGTTTATCACTGCTAAATTAGGGACGGCTAGCGGAGATAACTCTCGAGTAGCTTTGAGTGAAATTCAAAACAAACACTTTGAAAAATTGAATAAAAATGCTATCATTGTTCATTGAATCTTTTTCATTACTGCTAAGTGTCTTACAAAAAAAAATGATCAATTTTACCTGATGCTTTTGGCCAGTTCTTTGCATTGTAACAGATGAAACATCAAAGTATTGAATATAATGCATTATATGGTATAGTGCACGATATAAAAACAAGTCGATAATTTGAAAGTTAGACCAAGAAGTAAAAACATAAAATAATTTATTTTCAAGATCAGTAGCACTTTATTACAGTAGAAATTTCTATTTCAAAAATAAATCTTTTATTGCATACTGACTCAATACTGGTCTAAAGGAAGACGATACAAAGTTTGTGAAAAAAAAACCACAGTAAATGGAACAAACTATCAGAAAACTTGAAATAAGAAAAAACATGCAGTTTCGACACAAGCGTTCTCCTCTTCTGTCTCGTGTTGTCTTATAAATTAAGACAGTTTATTCTTGTTTTTCTGCTATATTAACAGAAATAACAGAGATAAGTGCATGACTAAGTATGGAAAACTAAGCTGGTATAGTTTTGAACTACATGTACACACTTCTGAGTAAATCTTCAACCATGACAATGTCTTTGTTTTGAGAAGAGGTAACTGCATGGCTATGTATGACCAAACTATGTGGGTACAGTTTTGAGCTACATGTGCACACTTCTGAGTAAGCCTTCAACCATTAAAAAATGTTTTTACGACGGCAGTATGAAACTCACATTGTTATTGTAGGCTTTAGAAAGCTTTTTTTAATTTGGTGGAGTATATAGTGTTCATTAAAGCTCATTTAATTTTCGTTTCGGTTTTACGTATACTTGAGTTTTAGTTCTATGCTGGAGGAGATAATAACGAGTAATAATACTTAGTTTGAACAGTTAGTTGTTACTAAAACATTGTTCTATGTCGTCAGATGCGAGACAATTTGAATAAGAGAATCAATCGATATTTTTCAGCTCAATTCCTGCTTAAAATACTTGAGGATCATAAAAAACAATTCCCGATCGACTTTAAAGAAGTCGCCCAGATGAAAGTACAGATGAAAATTAAATAACAAAAATTTCAAATGATAAAGAACTTCAATCACGAACGTGCTTTTGTGGTTATCAACCTTCTATAACTCTAACAGTTATATATTGTAGTATTTACAGTAGAGAAAAGGAAATACATTACTAACGCTCATTGTGATGGTTAGTAACCCATACGATCACCAAAGTCTAATTATCAATTATTAACTTTCTTAATTAAATGATAATTACTAACTAGTTTTTCCCTATATTTAGGCTCAGTTATGTTAATGATACATACGTAACATAGCTGCACACTACACATAAGATTCATGAATTTATGAACCACCTGGACTGTCGACATCCAGCGATATTATCCACAAAGGAAATAGAAAAACTCCATTCCTTGACGTGATGGTTGCCAAGACACATGCATCATGTACAAAAAAATTTACAGAAAACTCACAGATACAGAAGATACTTCGACTATAAATCAAACCACGTCAACAGCGTAATCGACTACCTAGTTTCAAGAATGAACAGTATTTGTAATAACAAAAGAAGCTAAGAAGATGGAAGAAAAACAAATGACTCGAATCTTCCTTAACAATGGATATCCTGAACATTTAATAAAGAAAATAAAGAAGGTAAACAGCGAGAATAAAGAGGAATAAGATTGTATACATACAACTATATTATTCTATGTCAGACCTTTCTCTTAAACATATAGAGAATATGTGAAGAACATACTTCAAAAGCTACAACACAATTCGATCACAGTTAGTAGACACCTAACCGCATAAAGATCCATTTGAGAGGGAAAAACATCATTTCACCATTTACAGCATTCATTGTGAATGTGGATGCTAGTTCAATGAAGAAACATAAAGATCAACAAAAGATACGGTTACGGAACATCATAGACATACAAGACTCGATAATATGGAACTATCTGCTATAGTCCATAATTCCAGAGAACAATACCGTACAATTAATTGGAATAATACTGAAAACCTAACTGATAACACACTCAGCATTACATGGATACTCTATTTGAAAACATTCAGATATTTAGTTGATTCAATTTCTAATGCGGAAAGCCTAATTCGAGGGGTTAACACACTAAACTTCCATTAAGAAAACCCGGGATCGAATCCTGGTCTCTACCAACAATACAACAATAGATTAACAACAAAACGTCAGATAGAAACTAGTTAGTAATTAGTATATATATATTTTTTTCATAGGCTACTAACTATGACAATGATTGCCATCCAGTTGCCATAACTTTACTCTAAATAATTGTGGTATGTAAACATAGCACATGTTTCTTACTTTCTTGTGTTGGCGCAGGAATTTTAGAATATATATTATTTGTGTAGGTTAAAAATTTCCACATAACACTTTGGTGAAAAAGGCCATAAGTTCCTTCTATTCTAGCTACCTATTGTTTGGTGTCATTCACATAGAGTATCACCTTATGTCTTCCTATGGCAAAGTCACCTGTAGTATGTGAAAGAAGACATGTATCTTTATCGTTGATAGTCAAATAATTTCTACAGGTAATAACCTCTCTTACATTTCATTGATAAAATGGCCAGTTTTGTCTTTGACACTAATCATTCTGAGTAAGTCTGTCGTTAGCATTTTAACTTAGTAACGTGAAATTTACTTAATCTGGAACAGCATATCAACAGAAACAGTCTTGCATACGACGTAAGTTAGAACGACTTCAACACTAACTCTTCAGTAATGTCGACTGTCCATGGAACAATTCTACTACATTTTCACTGTGTTTGTTTAAATAAAGATTGTTAATTGTGATTTGTACACGTATGTCCAGTCTTTCTTCATTTCTCACTAACTCAGTTGTTTAGAGAAAACAGAATCATTTCACAGTAAATTTCTTTACGAATCTCCCGTTATTCTGCGGGCATATCTTGTCACACTTGTCCTATACTAATTCAAGCAGTAGGAGTTGAGACGTTGTGGGTTCAACCACTTAACTCTTAACCCTTAATTGATTTTCCTTAGTTGCTGGCTAGTTTGACATCGGCGTCTGGATCTTGTCTGATAGATGGAATACCCCCCCCCAACGTGTTTGGGTGCTATAACCACAGACATTATTCGTTATGAGTTTTAATGGTGACAACAAGGACTGGTAATGGAAAATTAATTTTGATTTTTGAGTCTCTTTGTAATGTTTTTGATTTATAAATATATACATACCACTCAAAATGTTTTGTTTACATGGCCTTTGAACAAAGTACGTACGTACCAACTGGTGCTTGCTTAAAAACATCATGATCTATTTCACACATCTTTAGTTTCAGCCTGAGAGTATTTTGAGCTTTGACGAATGGAAACACTATGAATGACCTTTCATTTTATCTGGCAAAATCACTTGTTTAAATTCGACAATCCAAGTTAGCATTATTCATGTCATTATAGACAAAGTCTTTGAAAGTTTCTTTGTTAATCGTCCGATTTTTCATACACTCTATTGAAACTGATGAACTAGAGAATAGGCAACTAATAAACACCACCGACTCTTGGGCTACTCATATCTGACCGAATAGTGGGGTTTGACTGTCACGGAACCAGATTTTGAGGAAACAGAACACGGACTATAAACCCTCGGATTCCCAGTCCGAGTACTCTAACCAATAAACCACGCCAGTTAACAAAGGCAGAATGGTAGCTTTAGTGTCTATAATGCTTTATGAATGGATATTACAAGCATGCCTACGTGTTTCAATAATCCTTTGTGCTAGATGAAACAATCCAAAAAGAGGTTTATTTGATGTTTAAACTAAGGTCGATAACACTGGTTAGTCTACACTAAGTGAGTTCTTTTAACCATCAATAGATGTAATTAAAATGCATGATTTCTTCTCAAATTAATAAGATAATCATAGATTCCAGGGCTTTCTAATCCGTTAATGAAAACTTGTTAACTTGAATTCTGATGATTTTGAAGCTGTCCAATTTTGATAACACTAATTAGGCTATACTAAGTGAGTGTTTTTAACCAGTCAATATGTTTAATTAACATGTGTGGCTTTTTAAATTAAAAATAATCATAGACTCTAGAACATTCTTCTGGAAAAAATAAAAGTAAGACTAATCCTTCAAACAAATCTTGGATTCCAATTATTTCTTGCAAGAATTGTGAAGCTGTTTTTTTAATATGTGATTCTTTATCTCAGCGCTGTAAAACCCAAATTAAATCATTTGTTTTTAGAACTAGAAAAGCGGCGAATTTATTAAATGACGTGTTTAGTGTTTGTTTTTCCAATTTTTTATCGAATATAATTCTCGATAGTAAAATAAAAAACCTTTAAACACATAATATTCGCAAATAAAATGCGAAAAATGAGCGCTCCGTTTATTTTTTAGTTTAGAAGAAGATTTTACTTATTTTTATTGGCCCTCTTTTTTTCTGGTCAAAAATATGTTTCGGGAAGCCAATTTGTATATTAATTACCCTCTAATTATTTTAATATTTTAATTGTTGTACGTCAAGTTTGAAATCAAAGTCACAAAAATATGTTTAAAAGTTATCTCGTTTACTTCTTATATTCAGAAGTAGCACACCAACATCAGGAAGAACGAGGTAAAAACGTCACTTTGTTGACTGTTTTCTTAACATGGTATTAATTGTTTGTATAACGTTTCTGTTGACCCCTTTTTTTTATCATATATTGAACTATAATATATTTTCAGCAACATTTCAGAAAATTCTACTTCTACTATACAGATTCAGCCTCATTTTCGTTTCGTTCGATAATGAACTTCTATAAAAATAAAGTTGAAGACCAAACTCGTAATGATATATGCATTTAAATAACAGACATTAAAAAGAAAAGAAAACGTAAATGATGTTCTTAGGCGTAAGATTTCGAGTCCTGTAACTCTTTTATATTATCACAATATGTAACGTAAAATTTCTGTCTACAACTGACGCAATTTGTAAATATCATTTCTGTGAGGAACTTTCATTTATCCGCAAATTTAAGTGTGTTTTTTTCATTTTCCTAAATATTTATAAACTTGTTTAGTGAATGCAGTATTTGTTGTATTGTTTTCGTTTATTACTATTTTGTAATATAAAATGATATGCATACAAAATACGCATGATATGCATACAAAATAGTTCAAGTTTGGTTATTTTTTGAAATACGAAGTTAATGAAATCAGAATGTATATCTACATATCAAATTGTATTTCATTTTTACGTCAAACAGTGTGTTTTAGTCTGTATGTTTCTTATGCTACTTGATATAAAAGTAAAAACGCAAAAAGCAAAAATGAATTTTTTTGTTTATTTGACTCTTCACAAGTTTTTTCTTTCATTGACATGAACAGAGACAGTTAAAAAAGAACACAAAAGTAAAAAGACAGTAATTTCTTCACAAGTTACTTTTCATTGAGATGAACAGAGACAGTTAAAAAAGGACAAAAAATAAAAAGACAGTAATTTCGAGAGTTAAGTAAAATGACAGAGACAAGAAGCCAACCAAGTAAAACGGACAAACATTTTGATACATACACAGTCAGATTGACAAAGACAGTTAAATAGGCAGACAAAAAAATTCATTTGACTGGTATTGCCATGGCAACGAGAAAATAGTGGGGTCCTTTGAATATGGTGCTGTTACAATCTCTAGTCGCTTCCACTTCATTGATTTATCAGTTCACCGACTATTTCCACAAAATGATTTTAAACATATATATCTATATATATAAATTGGGTTGTAGAACGTCAGTAATGCTGATACGATTTATCGTTATTTTGTTGCTAAGTAAGACGAATTATAGAAGATAAGAAACTATTACCTCTCTCCATTATTTATTGAACGGATTTATTGTGCCCTCTCCACCCCATTCGTAATAATAATTTGGGTGATTGATTGGCTTAAAACATTAGACACAGTGATAAAATTCACAAATTTACTCCCATCTCTGTAAAAAGCTACGGATAACCTGATGCAACGTTTTCTAAGCCAATCATGTATATATATATATATATATAGTATTGGAAATAATTATGGGAACAGTGGATAAAATTAAAGTGAGTATAACATAAAAATAATATGGATTGCTCCACTGTACTGAATGAAAATGAACTGCGCCATATCACACAAAGTACAGTCACGTGTTGATAGATTACACTGTGATAGGCTGTTATCCAAACAGTCAGACAGTGCCACATCAATATAATGCCCAAAAATATAGGCATTAATACTATTCCCAACATTAGTTTTGTGAACATACCCATGACTCCAAAGTCAGAAATACAACGTGTCAATTGTGCCGAAATGGAGATTTTGACTGTTGGAGACTACTTTGTGCGATGTATTGAGGCGAATTTCCATGTTTCAGTAGAAATTATATCGAAACTCTGATAAAAGTACATGAAGAATGGCCCTAGATGAAGATGCACAGCCTTTCAAGCTGACTTGAATTCAGTTGAAATTAAATTAAGACAACCAGAATCTCAAAACATCAAGTTGTCATGTTGTATCCAGGGTAGTGCAAGTTGTTCTATTAAAGCACATTGTTAAAGAATATTGTGGCACGCCATTGTTCGAATAACTTCTACGAGTTATCATAACAGCACAAACAGTTATACTCTACAACTCCACTTTTACCATTTTTTGAGATTGTGATCCCTATGCTTTGTATTTCATGTAGATAGAACGATACAAAAATTATACTAGTTATCGGAAAGATATTTACAGGTCCCATGAGCCAAATTTTCGTTTTCTTTGCACTAGGGTAAAAGTTAAGTCCATTGACAACGGATACCCCGAACATTTGATAGCGATGAAAGTAAGGAAGATAAACACTAGGAATAAACAGGAAGAAAGTTAAACACACACAGTCATATTCCCAAGTGTCAAACGTATCTCTGAAGCCATATAGAGGATAGGTAAACAGCATAAAGTCAGAACAGTATTCAGAAGCCACAACAAGATACAACCGCTGTTAGTACAACCAGACCACCTAAATACCCAGTGGAGAACAGAAACGCCATTTACAGCATCTCTTATGAATGTGAACACCAATACATTAGAGGAACAAAAAGACCAACAAAAGATAAAATTCAAAAACATAACAGACATACAAGACTCTGTAATACCGATCTATCTGTAATAGCCTAATATGTTACGAAAATTAGTATAATACTAAACTAGTGGAATATGAACCACACAAAAGAAATAGTAGGCAATAAGAAAAAACGTTCTATTTCCATATTCCTGATAACACACTCACCAAATCAAGCATAGAAGTCAGTAAATTCTGGAAACTCTCTCTAGAAAACATTCAAATACTTAGTTGATGCAAAGCCTAATTGGAAAACCCCAGACTTTATGTGAAGATTATCAGGATCGAATCTGATCCATTTCCAATACACAAATCGTTCTTCTCAGGACTGCTGCAGATTAGTATCCGGAACGTAGGATAAAAACTAGTGGGTAGTTAGAGTCTCGTAATAAAACATAGCAACATAATTAACAGTTAACTGCAGTTGATTGAATGGGCTACTAACCATTACACCAAAGGTAATTCAAGGTACCAAATAAACAATGTTTAACAATGCTTATCGTAATTAATCAATATAAAAAGGTAACTTAAAGTGGAAAAGGAACAATGTTAAACAATGCATAACAGAATTAATCGGCATAACAAGATAATGTAAGCCGGTAAATTAACATTAGTTATCAGGATTAATCAGTATATCAACATGATAAGGTAATATAAAGTAACAAATTAACTATGTTTAACAAGGCATATCAGGATTAATCAATATAAAAAGGTAATTTAAAATGACAAATGAACAATGTTTGACAATGCATATAAAATAGATAAATATAAAAAGGTAATTTAAAGTGACAAAAGAACAATGTTAAACAATGCATAACAGAATTAATCGGCATAACAAGATAATGTAAGTCGACAAATTAACAATGTTTATCAGGATTAATCAGTATAACAAGGTAATTTAAAGTGACAAATGAACAATGTTTGACAATGCATATAAAGATAAATCAACATGATAAGGTAATGTAAATTAACAAATTAACTATGTTTAACAAGGCATATCAGGATTAATCAATATAACAAGGTAATTTAAAGTGACAAATGAACAATGTTTGATAATGCATATAAAGATAAATCAACATGATAAGGTAATGTAAAGTAACAAATTAACTATGTTTAACAAGGGATATCAGGATTAATCAATATAAGTTCATTTAAAGTGGCAAATGACCAATATTCAACGCTGCACATGAACATTAATCGTCGTCACAACATTAACGTAAATTGATATATAAGTAAACTACAACGGTACATATCGGCACTAATTATTGCTAGTTACAAACCGTATATGAATTGCTGAGGGCACGCATAGATAACTACTTAATTCATGTAACAAAGAAGGATGAATATACAGGGTTGAACACATAACGTCTGATTATACAAGAATATTTTTAATACATGTTGATTTCGAAGATAATGACTACGGAAGTTCTGGGATATTATGTCTAAGTCATTATGATTCCACTATTCTGTTAGGTTAAAGATGCAGAGTCCCTAAAATATTCCTAAAAAACGGCGCATGCTTTTCTATTCATCGGTAAATTTCTATCAGACGCATACAAAAAATAAATACACTTCAAAAACTTAAGACTATTCACAATGCCTTCTTGGGTTTTCATAAAACATTAATCCAAAGTATTTACTGTTGCCTTCTGAAATTGTTTTAGTAAAAGTCAGTCTGCATTAACTTACAATATCTATAAAACCCTTAAAAACAAAATTATTATTGGTTTCGTAAGTTTTACACAGTTTTATGGCTTTATAAATTAAGCCTATTATATTGTTTGTAACAAGTTTTAAGTTGTTCCAGTGAAATATATGATATCTCTTTCTGTGTTAGTAGCTAAGACTTGGTTATCTTCTGCGTTAGTTGCTAAGACTTGGTTATCTTCTGTGTTAGTAGCTAAGACTTGGTTATCTATATATACGTGTATATAAAGTGTCGTTTGTGTGTCCGCTTTTCACACCTACATGTTTTGATTGATCTCAATCAAACTTGGCATGCACCCTTAGCCCCCCCCCCCCCGACGTGACATAGGGAGTCGATGTTCGTATCTAGCCTCTTATGTAACCCCCCCCCCCCCGGGACCCCAAAGGTGTTCTCTGTACCGTTCCATTGATCTCTACCATACTTCGAAGGCACATCTAAAGCGCTCCTTGGAGCGACATGAGGGTATCGGCCTTAGAATCTGGCCCCTATGTTACTCCTCGTGGTCTCATATGTTTTTTCCATGCGTTGGTCGGTTTTGTCAGCTTGTATTTCAATAAAACAGAAATTGTACATGTATTTTATATCACAACCTGATCACATTTCGGTTCACATGAATAAAAGCTGTTACATATTGATGATGTTCGAAGTAAGCATATATTCCATCTGGTTACATTAGTTGTTTAAATCCTTATAATATTTGATAAATGCCTACCATAACTTTTAATGTTAGCCGCTATACCTTAAGTGTGTTTTGATAAAATATAAACTTCAACAGTTTACATTAGTTGTTTAATTCCTTATGATATGTTTGGTAACAGCTGTTCTATATATAAATGTTTGTATTAGTTGTTCAACATTGACGATATTTTAGTGAACCATAAACTTCAGATGTTTACACTAATTGTTAAATACTTATCACATTTTATTAAAAGAGGTGGTGGAACTGTTTATGTTCTCTATCACATCTCATCTTACACACATAATGCACAACCATTATTATTAATTCTCAACAATAACACGAGCTACATGTGTCCTAGAATAAGTGTTGCATCCTTAAACAATGACACACTTTTTTTCCAGTCACTTAAGTATGAAACATGATCCATCCAATATAAATTAATGCTAATAAGAACAATGCAGAAGATAGGTTAAGAAATATCTTAACAACTTTGATTTTTCAAACGAGAAACGCAATAACATAATTTTTGTATCAGAAAATAAAACTGAACATAAAGATAATTCAAATCCTCACCATTTGCTAAGTCGACATAGAATTTAGGAGTCTAAGAAGGTAAATCCACCTTGTCAACAACACGATCGATAAGCTTGACTTTCATGTAATTAGCTACGTTTGCATCACTACAGAACGATTAGACCAATGAAAATGTCTATGATTAGTCCTAACCCACATAACTGCACGAACAGTAAAGTGCTTTCAGTTTTCTGAATAAACCAGAATAATTACTTGAACTTGGGTGTAACCAATCGATAAAGGAAAAAGAATATTTCGCCATATTGTCAAAAAGAGTAAATTCACCATCATCCAGTTAAAGACTCACGCAATTCCAACTGTATTTGTAACTTAAAAGTAGAGGGATTAAACTTCACCACTTAGACACTTTAACTCTGTTTTGTTTGAATGTAAGCGAATATTTGGAAGATGGTCGAAGGTGGTTATACTCTTTAAGATCATGGTGAATGTGTTTTATTATCATGGTCGACGGTGATGATACTCTTTAAGATCATGGTGAATGATCATGGTGAAGGTGTTTTATTATCATGGTCGAAAGGTGGTGATACTCTTTAAGATCATGGTGAAGGTGTTTTATTATCATGGTCGAAGGTGGTGATACTCTTTAAGATCATGGTGAAGGTGTTTTATTATCATGGTCGAAGGTGGTGATACTCTTTAAGAACATGGTGAAAATGTTTTATTATCAAGGAGAGTAAAAGGCTATCTTTCTGGTTCTTCTGAAGGTCTGTCAACTTTTAAGAAATACCAATTAAATGGAAATCTACTGCAGTAGAACGAAAAAATGTTAATAGAACAAAGTAACCTTAAAATAATTAACTGTTGATAAAAAGACATTAATGTGTGCTATAACTTGTCACTTTGTTGATAGTTGTACAAAATTAAAGAATGGCAGTTCATAGGTCTTGACAACATTCTCATCAACATGCTGTTATTAGTGTTTGAATCTTAAAATGAAAATAGCCAGTTATTAAAATAATCTCTCAGGTTAGGAACTTTAAATTAGTTAATTACTTCATCCTACTTAAAACAATGACAACCTACCATAGAATAGTCAATGACGGAACAAAGCAGGACTTAAAATTGCTGTATAATTAATGCAACATCATTTGATTATATAATTTAATTAACAAAATATAGATACGCTTGAGCTAACAGATAACTGTATAAGAACCATTTCTGTTATAATTTCCTCAGTTTATTATTAGTAAGTATAAGCAGATACACACGTTTTGTTTTGTTTTGAAAGAACATGAAACAAACGTCAAAATCTACTTGAAGTACGGAATTTTTGTATGGTTATTTATAAGCACAAAGCTAAACAATAGACTATCTGTGCTGTGCTAACTGCGAGTATCAAAACCCTGTTTTTAGCATAGTAAGCCCTGAGAATTACAGCTGAGCAACTGGGAGGGGGAGCACTGTATCCACACGACACTGTTTTCAAAAGAGTTATGATTTATCGTTCACGTTTTTAATTGTAATCTACTCCTAATGTGACAAGCATACCGGCCATATACCCTGAGTTGATTTTGAATGGCTAACAGTTTCAATAGCCAACCACAGTTTAGAACGGTCGTGCTAGGTGTCCATGAAGCAACACTTGAAAATCTCGTAACTTGTTGCTCATTCAAATTCTTCTTATTAGTAAACTAGAAGTCTTGTTCGCTTTAATATAGCATGTGTTTCTAAGATGCTGCTTTACATAGACTAAATTTAAAACTTGCTTTGTACATGAAAAGCATAAAAGAAGATAATAGCAAACTTACTGTGCTTCAGATCTTCCAGGTGTTATAATGAATCAAAACAAACGATTGGCTGGTTGAACCTGTTTCTCTGGAACACACTGCAGTGGTAAGTTCCGGTTGGAAGTTACAATTCTTGTGTCAAAAATCTTGAAAAAGTGTGATGCTGGCTTCCGTTTACGTCAGCGTAGCTACGTAGGAAAGCTAACATTCTATCGGCCTTGCCCTTGTACTCTGACAGATCGAAGTAAAGAGTCAACATACAATATTCCATCCGTCCACAGACTTCCCCAACAAGTACGCCCTCTTCCGACAAAAAAATAAGCTGAGATTTAAAAACAAATAAATTTGCACTATTGTGCATCTGCAATTAATCTTCCTTTGTGATAGGCCATTCGTTGGCTCAGCGGTAAGTCTGACGTATAACGCTAAAAATCTGGTTTCGATATCCACAGTTGGCAGGGCATAGATAGCCCATTGTGTAGCGTTGTGTTAACAAACACACAAAAAACTTTGTGTTAAACTGTAAAAGCACTTTTAGCATGCATGCCTAGCAAATATTTCGATGCTGTACAATTATTTTTTTCTGATGTATTAATCAAAAGTTAAAATAATAAGTTGTTCATTTACCTCTCTGTGTCATTTTTCTTGATCAAATATGTGTATTACTTTTAGTAGGTGGACTTCAAAAATAAATTCATTTGATAATGTTTGGATAAATAAAACTTAAAAAGATAAAAATCAGAGGGTTGAATATTAAAAAATATATAATGTAAACAAGTTGATATTTAAGATAAAAATCGCTTGAAAACAATTGTCTAAAAAACCATTTAAGTTTAATTTAAGTCATTTTGGCGAAAATATATTTATTACTGTTACGTTCCTCTCTCACCTGTTTTCAAAATAAAAACAAACAAAAAACCTGTAACTTAACGAACAAGAAACGGTACCAAATTTTATAAAATATCGTTGGTGTTCGAGATAGTAGCACATCTCTTTGAAACCTGTGTCTATATATTAAGTATATTCTACAAAATTGAGGTATGGTGGAGCTTAGAAAATCTATGCATGTGGGTCATTAAGGTGGAGCTTAGAAAATCTAAACATGCGTAGGATTATGGTAGATCTTAAAAAATCTATACATACGTAGCATTAAGGTGGAGCTTAGAAAATCTATACATGTGTGGCATTAAGGTGGAACTAAGAAAATCTAAACATGCGCAGCATTATGGTAGAGCTTAAGAAATCTAGACATGTGTGGCATTAAGGTGGAGCTTAGAAAATCTATATATGCGTGGCATTAAGGTGGATCTTAGAAAATCTGTACATGCATGGCATTAAGGTAGGGCTTAGAAACTCTATACATGCGTGGCATTAAGATGCCAGGAACTCTGTTCGCGTGTTCCCCGTGATCCCCCTTGTTTCTTTGCGTGTACTTGTCGGGCAGATGGTGAACTACGCTAGAATCTCAAAGCAGGAAGAAAAACAGTAAACAATTGAGCAGAATGTAACGTAGAAATGGGCAGTGAAGATTAATACAACGATGATGTTTCTGATTATGTAGATGATTACGATGATTAAATGATGTTGTGCCTGTGAGGAGTCGCAATTTGGTATCCGAATCCTCAATTGCTTTTCAATAATACTGTAATGCATTACTGATGTATTAATTACAGAATTATTTGAACTTCGATGTAACTATTAAATAACTGAACATCAGGTTCATTTTAAACCGTATCATTTTAACTTCTTACTGTAAATATCAGTTCAAGTACTGAACGTTGTTACATGTACATATTACCAATTTACAAACGTTATAAATTTACTGTTCTGTATGTTTCAGTTTATTGTTCGTCACCTGATAGAATCGTTTATTTCTGATTCCCTAAT